>NW_020272883.1:203018-258161 GCF_003268045.1 Sipha flava
GCAGCGGCTTTCAAACCCCGAACGGTTGCAACGCGAACAACAGCGATAGTAACGATGACAAGGGCCGTAAGGTTTTCAACGGTTTCCCTAGCGTTTTCCCGCGGCCGCTCGTCGTCGCGCGTACAAATTAATAACGACAACCGTTCCGTTTTCGTACGCTGTGCCCCACCGCAAACGGTCCGCACCGTTCGGTCTACCGTACCGCGGGGCACCGCGTTAAACGGCGGACCTTAACAACTCGTTTCGACCTACTCTTAACGCGATCCGCGCGCGGACGTGTAACGTATCACGTTCCCGTGCGCGTACGACTGTTGACGGCGAGGACGCGCGTACGGCCGGTCAACGCCGATGGGTCCGTCGACGATTTTTTTTTTGAAAACCGTTACCCGAGTTCGGGTACCGGGACCGCGCACGGCCGTAGCGTTTGTGTGCGGCGGGGCAGAGGCCGAAACTAGTGGGTCGAAAAACGGCGATTCCTCGCCGGGCGTCGGATTTTAGAGGGTGTAGTTTTTGCGATTGTTAACAACCGATTCGGTGTTTTCAACTTTGTCGAACGCCGATATTGGGTTAAAACTCGACAAGTGTGATTGTAGATTGATTATTGGAGAAAAATCCTCGAGAAAGGTATTCGATTATTGGTCCACGGCAGGGCGTAATTTTAACATTTTCCCCGGGCGTAAAAATTACTAGTTACGGCCTCTGCGTGCGGGCACAAGTGTACAACAGCGGCACATACAATGGTCGGTCGGCGGCATACAGGTATCCGGATTTTCAATTATAACTAAAAACGCTTTCGCGGACGAATGCGATACGTTTTGTTGCTTATAATATCGTCTGGACACCGACGTGATCTTTGTGTATTGATCCGGTGATGTGTTTTTTTTATATTGTTACATAAATAGGCGTATTAGTGAAATCGTTCCAATTTTTTTTTTTTTTTTTTTTTTACCATCGATATAATTGGATTTCAAAGTAGCGTATAAAACACAACGGCAGCGTACTTCGATTAGCCCGGGAATGGTGGCATTATCATTTGAAATTCACGTATATCAATACCCTTCTGGCGGTTGACGCGAAAAACGCATATTCGGGTAAGACACTGCGGTGTTCGAATCGAGTCGGTTAGAACTTCTGGGTTTTCGACGGTAATACGCAGATTAATGATTTTTTTTTTTTTAGAACATTTCGTTATCAATAACGATTTGGTATACGATTTCCAAATGTTGATCACCCACGGTCGCGCGGTAACACCGGACAAACAACGATATTTTAAACGCTCGTCTGTTATTATTATTATTATTAGTATCTATTGCATAATACAACGTCGTCATTGAATTTTGTTTTGAAGATCCCAATGGTCGGCGCAACGATAAAATTATTTAGTTAATGCACAACACTGGTTATTTATTTTTTCTTATCAAATAAACCGTGTTAATTCCCTTTTAACAATTTTATACGGTATATTATATTACGTTTCAAAAAAAAAAAATCAATTAAAATCCTTTGTGTTAACGGTAGGTGAGATAAAATTGTATTGTATATATTGGCTTTTCATTCTTTGTTCATTTATTGCATATGTAATATTCATTTGTGAAATATATATTACACATTAAACTTTTCTACTCAAAAACAAATTTTTCACGATCATTTACTATTAAAGGGGAGTTATATGATATTTTTAAGAAATACATGGATTTATGACCCACAAATGTAAGGTCAGATAGACTTTTTTTTAGTTATAAAAACGGTTAATGCATCAAGCAGGTTATTGGAAAAACAAAATTGGAAATATGGCTAAATAAATTGCAATATATTTCAATTTACTGTTGTAACGTGGTCGGGGATGACCAGTTAAATATATGATATTCAGGGAAGGTTTTCTAGTCCTTGTGAACATATTGTACCGTAGCTCAGGAGCATAAAAGGAAAGATCTTAATATTACAAATAAATGTAGATTGATTTAGTTTAGTTATTATTATTTAATATACATATATAAATATAACTTACGGACTATGGACTACATCAAGACAATATGGAGTTCAGCTACATCGGAAGAACGTCGTGGCAAAACTGCCGCGACTTAATGTAATGTCGTTAACATGTAAATTAACGTAATGTCTACTACTCGTATAATATATATAATATCCATATTACATGAGTAGACATTAATAATATGTAACAATCGTTACACTGTATTCCCGAGCTGACACAGATCATTTTTTCCGCCGAACTTCAGCAACATTATTTACCGATTCTGCTGGTTATGTTACAACTAGTGATGGGAACAATCGAATTATTAAATTATTATTTTTCGATTATCAAAATAATCGAATGATTTCAATAATCGAAATAATGGTAACACATATTTACCAAAAGCAAATCAATTAAATTATTCGAAAAATTGCGTGTTTTACTTATTTCCCATTGGGTACTAAATTAAGAAGTCGACCGTCCATCAATATTGCATTGTAATTGTTAAGAATAATAAAATCACTGAATTTAACTGAAACTACAGGTACTATATTACATAGATATTATAATTTTTGAGAGGGCCTACCGGATTTTCCCGGTATCCCGGTGGGTCAATACGTCACCTGTTTCCTTACGTAATATTTAAGATGGTGAAAAATAATCCCGGTTAAGGCATTACGATGCGAACTATATATAAAAACTAAGTAGATGCGTATTTAATTTTTCCGATTGAAAAGATGAAATCAACGGCAAACGATGATCTTTAGCAGTAATTATAATATTGTTGCAAACAATGGTGCGCAACTTATTCGCATTAATAGCTGTCCCGCCGAGTTCGAATGATTTTTTTTTTTTGCATTATATTATATTATGTAATCATTTTACGACGAAAAATTAAAAAAAAAAATAAAAACTATTATTTAACGGGCGCAGATCATTTACCACTAAACAGTATATTATTTTAGCGATTTAATTTCGCGTGGGAATTTCTAACGAACGCTTCTGCTCGCTGCTACCGGCGTAGGTAACACCGTCCGACGAGACTGACACGATGCGGAGCGAACTCGAAAATAGCACAAAGTAAACACATATATATACATGTACACAAGTACACTATATACATGTACGTGTGCACACGCTCTCGATCTAGCCCACTCGCGATCGGCGTGAAAAACCACTGGCACGCAGTGATTTCCCGAGACCGCGTCTTGGAAATGCGACTCGTCCAACAGACGCTCGTGACTTCCGTTCGGCACGTCCTACCCCACTCGGTCTCGGTCTCGTCATCAGTCGTCGTCGAGCCCTGAACACCGAAAATTAAATCCCGCAGCGAAAACGCGTGAGCCATTTAGTTGATCGGCAAAGGGACCGAGGGACAGTAATAATTATGCGACATCACGATAACGTGCCATGGTGTGGCGCACGGGCGTAGTCAAAACGCGAAAATCGAGTCGATTTTTCACCGGCTGAAATGCAAATAGCTAGCGCGTAGTCGTTCCTTAAACGCTGTCGCTTTCCTTAAGAACTGTCGTTCTACATCGAAACATAACTCTCTTCGAAAATACTTGAAAACGCAGTTATCCTTGGAAACGCAGCCATCCTTTTAAATAATACCTCGCAGTTTTCACCGCGGACCAGACTCCGATCGGGATGCAAACGAATTGCGTACCTACCGAATCAATTAAACGAAACCTTTTTTTTCGTGTTATCTTTTTACCAACAGATAACTATTAAAAGTGGTCCATAAAGTGATATTGCTATAGCATAAAAGTATCAAGTTAAATATGATATAAATCATTAATCATAATCGCATATTTATAAAACAAATTGAAATCGTATAAAATCATATCATAGTATAAAGCATAAGTCATGATCACCTTTTAATTACATTTTTTCTGTATTCATATTTATTGGCTAATATGTTGCCAAAATCTTTAATAATGATTTCATCATTATTTAATTGATTTATTTTATTTTCTATAGTTATATATTCATTCTCTTAACAAAATTATAGTTTCGGTTTGCATATTCTTTAAAAATTCTAAAAGTTTGTAAATGTTTGGACGAGGAGAACGAAAAAAATTGTTAAATTTCGAATGAAAAGGTTCACAAGCGTGTGTGGTCCTCGGTGACCTGGAAATTTTTTCTGCCCATTACTCCGAAGAAAATATCGAATTTTCATTGATGTGCTTATGCCTGAGGATTATATTTTTATTGAAAATATCTATAAAAGTACAAACCGCTAAAAACTAGTTTTCACAATAAACTCAAAAAATATTTTACAAAACTAGAAATCAATTTGGGAACCTCCGAAAAAAAAAAAAAAAAAAATGTTAAAAGTGATAAAGTAACACGATTTGCGTGCGGGACGCGATCCGTTCGAAAAGGATTTGTTTACCGGACTCGGTACGCGATTCGCGCGCGCCTGCCGATCGTCCTGCAAACGATATATTTCGCACCCGTACAATCTGCATGACGCATAACACCACATGACAATCATTCACATGAGCCACTCGCATTGCCACCGGGGCTCGAGTCATCGACTTGCAATTTTATCGACCCCCGTCCGCGCGCGCGGCCGCTCACGTTATGTGGCGCTGTCGTGTGGACGCGAACAAGAAACTAGTTCCGGAACGCGTTTTACTTTCACATTATTATTATTCGTTTTGAAAACATTGCGCGCGTGCGTGCGTTCAATTCGATTAACCGACCGGATTGCCGATCGTCCGTCGTGATGGATCGCGTTATTCATATCGGCAACACGATGATAACGATAATATGATTCGTTTGCGCGTCGCGATGCATTACAATGATATTCGATCGCGTTTCAATATCGTACACGTTGCCAGACGTCGACCGCACCGGGTGTTTTCAAACCGTTCTGGTCGCATTCGTCTACGGTGTCGTTTCAAAAATACGGTTTTTTTATGCTTTCGAAAAGCATTTTTTAAACGGTTCGAACCGTGCTTTCGAAACTCACACCGCTGTTAAACGTTGACGATAAGATGTTCGCACTAGTTAGGACGGTGGAAATGAAATCACAAAAACGACGTCCGTCGAACAATTAAATAATTGTTGAACCTAATAGCACCGAAACACGGTTATCGTTTTTCATCGTGGATATGATGTATAACTATCCCGTAGTACGTCGAATTATCTATGAAATAATCGGATCATCAATCTAAATTTTATACCTTAAACTAGACGGTAAAGAATTATTAATTGTACACGCACAGTACAGAATTCGATTGACATTTAAGATTCGAAACGGGTTAGTGGCGGGACAGGAAACAAAATTAATCAACACAATGTTATTAACATCTTTTCCGAAAAACGTTTGTACATTTCTGTAAGATTAAAAGATTTTCCATGGAATGGGTTCTACGGCAGCACCGGATTTTATGTTTAATATTTTAATAATTGCACTTTATCGGAATAGTAAACGCAAAAAGTAACTAGAAAAAAACCGTTTTCGCTTCAGACCTGTTCAATAATACTAAATTTAATTGATATCGGTTTAATACGTTTGAAAACCTATGAGGTTTTTCCATTTGAACTAATTTAACTCGAAAGTGTGCCACCTGAGAATATTTTAAAAATAATTTTATTATCTAGAAACGTTTTGCATCGCGCGAGTTTTTTAATTAATATTTGTTATCCCGGAAAGGTGAAAAAGAATTCTTCGTCCTTAGCTTTCATATTTTTGACCGGTTAGCAACACATACTTTTACCTACCTACCTACCTACCTACCTCCCACGTTATTTAAATTACCCATTACTTAAACAACTCGAAACTAGAGCGTTTTTATGACGCTCACAGACTTATTTTTCAAACTGTTATTATATCGCAGTAGTACGCACTTAAGACAAAATTGACGCGGCACAGAAAATCGGATAATTGATAATTGATGGACGACAACGATGATAAAAAAAATGAAAAAACAAAAAAAAAGATCATCGTCCACAAAACCTTTTGAGATTCGCGCCTTCTTCGTCGGTTTCGTCCATTGCGATGACGATTTGTTAAGTCGGAAGTGTGTCAATTCGAGATAATACCGTGTTTTTAAATCTATGGAATTTCCGTTTTACACACAATCGCCATCACCGCTGACAACGTATGAAACAAAATTTTCTTCAACAAAATTCGCGTAGCATTGGATACTGTCGTAACCCGTTCGTTCCCCTCTACTTAACCGATAGAAATCATATCGATCGTTTTCGTTGTCTAAAGGTCAATAGTATTGATAAAAATCTGCTAAATTAGCGATGAAAAAAAAATATATATATATATATATATTATTCTTACACTCTATTAACCATAAACACACAGTGTGACTATGTATACCGATTGAATTTAATGACATGTAATTGCATGCCACGATGCCTCGAACAATCGTAGAACATCGTTCCGGTGTTTTCGTGTCCACAAAAATATTACTACACTATTCTATCGGACCAATATTTAGTAATGAGTATATATTAGTATATATTAGTAATATGAGTTAATCTTTGAGTAACGATAGTAGTTATTCGACTAAAAATCGTGCTATACCGCCTATGGCACATCACTTCGGAATATTTTTGAATATTAAATAGTGTACAAGCAACATTCGTTTGTATGATGAAAATATACATGTGTATACGTGTCGTGGGCAAAATGTCAAATTAAATAATTTTCTACATGTCTGCGCAATAATAGCCGGTTAATTTAATTTTTATGTTGTTTTAAAATCCACCTAAACACAAGAGTGAACCTATGGTTCCAAGTTGCGAAAATTGATCATATCCCTTTTCCTGTTCTACGAAAAACTAAAACTCAATTTATAATTTAAAACAGGAAAATAGGTACCAAAACGTGGATTAAATATATTTGAAATAAATTTAATTTATTTCAAACCCTGGTTCAAACTGAAAAACGTTTTATCTTAAACATATGCCATTTTAATCTTAAAATCTCCCCCTCCTCATTATTTTGTCCTGGATCTACTCCTGCCTAGGTGTTCAACTAAATGACTTTACAGAGTTAGGAAAATCATATACAATGAAACATATTTTAAAGTGGAACTTCTATTGATTATTTGTTATCCTGATTCAAGTACATATACTCGTATGATAAAATACTCATGATACAAAAGCATAAGAATAAAGCACCCATAGGTTAGCTTGAATACATGCGTTTCATTATACGGAACCCTTAACTCCATTGAACACCGTACATATGATTATCAAATTGATGTAGAATAACAAATAATAAATATCGTAATAAATGAGATAATTCTGTTTCAAATGTTTTAAAGACGATCGTTCGTTTATTATTAGCCAAAATCGTAACAGGCATTAATTCAAAGGCCTAAATCAAGGGTCGGCAACCTTTTGAACCACGCGGGCCATATTTTTTTTTTCAAATCTTTATGAAGGGCAACATTAAAAAAAAAATGTTTACATATAATATATACTAATAATTGTATTGCTATTATATTTGATTATTTTACATAGAAATATGAGTGTAAAAATACGAATGTTACTGGAAAAAATTGCTTTTAAGAAAAAATTAATTTTTCCATAAATTAAACATAATGGCTTACCTTTGTTTTCGACGAAAAAGTATAAATCAACCCAAGAATTATTAAAAATCGACGTTTATCACAAATTTTTCTTTTTTTAGTCGCCTTAATGTTTGGATTAACTTGTAAAATGAAACTATTACAAAAGCAAACAGTCACGTGTAAGGGAATAATCACGGTGCAATACTAATTGCTACAAACGCAAAATAACTATGACCATAGATTAAATATATTAGATACATATGTATTAAATTCATAGATTAAATATATTTAAAATTTTAATTTTTAAATATATATAGGTATATTTAATTTATCCTATGACTGAGTAGTGCAGCCATCATTATCTTCGAATCCGATAGATAATAATAACAATTTTATAGATTTAACTGACTTTACAACTATATAGAATAAACATCAACTATTAACGATTAGATTAAGTTTTATTTATAAAGAAAAAAGAATTGAACGGTATTGAAAATTATATGAAAAATTTTATTGAACAAAAATAAAACTCAATAATTAACCACCTTTGTGCAGGCCATAAAAAATTGCTTCGCGGGCCGCAGGTTGCCGACCGCTGGCCGAAGCGATCGACCGAATATCAATACGGTTGCTTAAACCGCATATAAATTAAATTATTTGACAATTGCGGTTGATGGATTTAGTAAAACGCCTGATTCGGTTGTATATGCCTGCGGCGTGTGCCACGTCGAAACCATAACGCATTTATGATAAAAGCACTTCGTAGTACATACGGTTCAGGGTAATTGGGGTAAGGCAAGCTCCGAGTACGACAACTGCAATAATAACGTGTACTGATATTTCACGGTCGATGAATGTTAATCTCCGGGTAGTTCCAAACCAAACAAACATAGACCTAGAGACGAACTCGAAGACTAAGTGTGTTTTGATAGGATTTTAATTAATTTAAATGTACGCGTAAAACAAATCGTTTATCTACCTGCAGTTGTTCCATTGCGTAATCACGAGAGAATTTCTGCACCGGAGGAATGCACGTTCATCAGACACGGATCGAAATAAGAAATGTAATCATTAGGTACGTTGGACAGTAGTAATGAAACGCAGTAAAACAAACTAACATTTTTGTGCAGAAGTAAATATGTAGAATAAGCAATGGTTCACTCGCTGAATAAGTGACATCCCAAAGTGTCGGGTAGTGTTTTACAACCGATGTAGTTATAATGTAAAAATATTTATAATAACTAATAGATTATATGTCTAAATTGTGTACAAGATGTATTGAAATGTCGATAACATTGTATAGTTATTCGTGTTCACGGTTTTCGTTGATCATTATGCATTCTAAAAGTACAATTCTGTTATTGTGGAAACGAACGGAAATATATTTATATTTTACGGAAAAAAATATACCGCCATCGACTTAGAAAATCATTCAAAATGACAACATAAATTACACGACGCGGAAAAAAATGTCCTAATTTAATTCGGTGCTTATCGAAATAATCGATTTTCTTTTGTGACTTTTTATAATAGGTATGTAACCGTGTCAATTTGAAAATTAGTCTGTTTATTCTATTGAGGAGATACCCATTATTATATTCAGAGCGAAATACCTTTAAAGGACAACTACGTTAATGAAATGCAAATATAAGAAGTTATTAAATATTAATACATTTTATCTTTGGCTCCGGAGAAAGTAATCATAATGTTACTCTATTTAGAAATGTCTTTCCTTCCCATTACTAATGTGTTAATGAGAACGTTGCGCATTATTGTATACTCAGCCTAATTGCTATTTTGTCATAACCGACTTTGTAATATTATAATAACATTTTACGAATTGCATAATTGTAAACAAAATATAGACATTATATTGTCATTACTAATTTTTAACGTTACACAAATGTTTAGGTGTATGAAAAATATACACTATTTGAACATTTGATTTCTTACAATGTTACGGACCAAGCCGGACGTCACGTAATTTACATAATTTCGTGTGGTTATAAAAATGTCTAAATTATTTTCTTCGAGTTAATTGCCCGAAAACGGTCTATTGCCAAAGTCATTCACGTCGCAAAAGATATATAATTACGCAGTGTACATAAAGGATGGACATGCGAGTAAAATTACCCTAATACAACGTACACGGAACGAAAATCCCGCATGTGTGTTGAACAAATATAGTGTTCAGAAGTAAACATGGTTCCGGACGTCCGTTCGAAACGAATCACACGGATTTAATATCGTTCTTAGCTCGGAAATGAATCTTCGAGGACTTGCGGGTGTTGCAGGTACATGCGTTGCATCGGATAACGAATCGTGAAAGCATTCTGCAGTTGGACGATGCACCGAGGTGGATGCGATCGTTTCGCGTGTAAAAATTATTGTACAACAGTCGCCGACCGGAGGGGTAAAAACGAAAACGTGTTTTTCGCTATCACGATGTCGAAACAAACTCAAAAACGAAAAGCGACTCGTGAAACTTCACCGTAAGTTTCCCGCAGGATATCGTTTTCAAACGTTACGGTTTAATCCGATAACGTGGTATATGACATAGCAAACACATGGAACGGTTTCGAACGGATCACCCGACAGTGATTTAGCACGCCTCGTATATACATTTTTGACATAGTTTTTTTTTTTTTTTGTTTTTTCTACTTATCGGCGAATAATTTTCGTTTTCAAAACGGTATCAGACTGAGACGTGATTCAACTGCGGCAGACTTCGATCCATGAACTGCGCCTACGGCCACGACAATAGACGTCTAAAAACAAAAGTGTACGTACCTGTACCATAATATTGTGTACGTAGATGGATTAACTGCCGTTTAGGTCAATTATTTCGTCGGTGTATATTTTATTCTGTCTTGTCATCGCTGTTCCGCAGCCGAGAAACGT
Source organism: Sipha flava (assembly GCF_003268045.1). Classification (NCBI taxonomy): domain Eukaryota; kingdom Metazoa; phylum Arthropoda; class Insecta; order Hemiptera; family Aphididae; genus Sipha; species Sipha flava. The sequence goes on from NW_020272883.1 coordinate 213,438, forward strand.
GTGAAAACCGAAAGAGAACCATCGATGGGTGGGATTTGCGCGAGAAACAAATATAATATACCTGTACACGTGTATAATAGGCGCGGGTGTAAACAAGTGGTGAAAAGAGTAAAAAAATGTTATCGTGTAAAATATAATATATATATCGTTACACGATTGTATAATCGGAAATCGGATAGACCAAGACTGAAATGCGCAACATAATAAAACTATTTAATAAACGCTCTTAAAAAAAAAAAAAAATACACGTACATAAATATAAATTTAGTTTAGGTATTATTGTTTGCTATTCGTAAATACTTACAAGATAAAAGGTCACCATCAACGTAGCCCAAAATCGATTCGGTTTGGAGACGCAGTTCTGATTCTAGATTTTCCGAAAAACAAACGTACGGATGTTGGTTTGTGAATCGCATAATTATTATGCCTTGAAAGCTGCGTGGTACAGTTGAAATCGTCAAATAAAAAACCCGTTGTGAATGCGCTCGGCCGTTAAACTGCTCCCGTGAGCGATTGGGATTGTCCGGGGGCATTTAGGGCATTTTCGTCGACGGATTACTACTCGTCCGTATTATCAATAGGCAATTATAACAATAACACCTAACCGAACCGGACACTTTTCTAGCGTTTCGGTATAATGTGCGCAAACACGCCGGTGCGCACGAAGAACGTTTCGCAACACGGCGGTCAGTCGGTGTCGGACACGGTGCGCATTTGTTTCGGGTTCTGCAGTCGCTGCGGAACGCGGCCCGGAAACGCGGTACGACGGTAACAGTACTGCAATAATTAACAATGCGAAAACTACTTGTACTCGATTTCGTTTCTGACGCTTAAAGGTTTTCAAGGCAATATCAGAAATCACAAATGCTATTATTACAAAACCACGATTTAATGCGATAAATTCTGCGATATTTTTTTTTATGCAATAACATCCTGGTTCGTCCTGGTGATAGTGGCGTGCCGAGATAAAATTTTTTTCTATGCCAATTGCAAAGTCTAGCCCACCCATATTTAAATTCATCTCGTTCGGTTCACCAATATTTCTCTGCCTAAATATGTACGATGATTATGTGATTTACATATTATCATCCAACAACCACCCACCCCTTTTTAACTCGATTCCCGGTACTCATTAAGACCTATATTCGGCACGCCACTGCCTGGTAATGAACATCGCACCATGGATCGCACGTAAACGTTACACTGTTATTATTACTCACACTTGGCCGCGTTGATCTAAGGTATTCGTCTACACGCGCACACATACACACGCACGCGATGCATAAAATACGTCGGGCGGTAACGAGACGGCTGGTACCGAATTGGTTCCCGAGCTCTAAGCCCACGCATCGAATTGGTTCCCACCTGAAAAAGTTATTTTATTAGGTATAGCCGAATTGGTTCCCGTTTGAAAAAGGTATATTATTTTAGGTATAGCCAAATTGGTTCCCGTTTAATGACGCAAATTTTCCTTCTTAATTTTATAGGCTTAGGATTGTCAACTTAAAAGTAGGTTTGATTAATAATGTGCGTTAATGTGTGTTAAAAAAAAAAAAAAAATGATAAAATACATACAATTTTAAATCGTTGATTTGGAAGTCAACTAGTCATCACTTAGGTATACGAAATACAAATAATAAAATATAATAAACACAATTTTAAAACCACTGATTTGCAAATTTGAAGCTAACTTTCTTTAAATATTCAATTCTCGTAATTTTCTCATCAATGTAATCTGTCATACAATTTTCCAAGTATTTGCTATTTCTTTCCTATTTGCTTGTAATTTGCTAGTCTCTAGCGATCTATAGTCTTCTATATTTCTACACTCTATCTTATAGATATAATAATTGTGACTATTATTATGTCATAAATATAGTTTTTAAAATTTTGTTTTTTGCTTTTTACGCACTGGCCCGATAGATTTTAATTTTTAATATTGTAAGTAAATTATTTTAAAAATTAAAATTGTCCTTATTTTACCTGTACACAAACGGGAACCGATTCAGCATACCTAATAAAATACCTTTTTCAAACGGGAACCAATTCGGTTACTCCCAACGAGACACGGTCAGTCCTCGAGGTACGGCGACTGGTGCGACGATGTGGTGATCGTAATTCACGACCGATCGACGGACAGGCATATCGAAAATATCAACCAGGTCCACGCGGAACCACGATCGCCTACACGACCGACCGGTCGGCATCAATTGCCCTGTGAAATCCACCGGTCTCCGCGAACGCGTTATTGTGCGCCGCGTTTCTCATCTCGTCACTACCGCGCACTTCGTACACCGCCGCGTAGGCGCACGACAATACGTTATCCCAAACGCGATTCGAATGTTTCGGCCGACGCCACGTTGAGCTGCTCCATACAGCAAAGCAAAACCAATCGTTACGTTCATCGATAAACGTTCACTTGAGTTTCCGTCCAATTTTTATCGCGCGTCTCGACGTTTTCTCGGCGTCCATTTATGCGTATTTATGCGCGTGTTTCGCCATTTTCAAGTGCACAAAGTTCCGGGCCGGCTATCAACGTTCGTAGATGGACTTACGTGACGTGCAATATTTCCATTACTGATAATGTAAACGGTTCGCGGTGAGAAGAGCGTGTAAATAAATTAACGACGAATTCTAATCGGACAGTACGTTTTATTGTTGGCCCGTCGCGTTTCCGAACGGGTAACTTATTATTCGATTTTACCGAGGGTCCGCGCATGGGCAACGCAATTCATCTGGAACAATTTTAAAAACCACCGTCGATCCTCGAACAATGCGTCCCGCGAAATCCAAACACGTTCACCAACGGTGTTGTCGCTAATGATAATAATTAAATTCACGTAGATCGTTCGAGCGGTTTTCAATAGGAAGTTCGATAAACAAATGGTTATCCACCTGAAGTGATACGATAAATTGTCTTCTCTTCGCAGTCGAAAACAATGAATCCATTGAATTACACTAAGGCAAACACACGGAACGCCGTGTTATTTTAACTACTTCGATTGAACTATGAGAAAATAAATTTCGACTGGATTCCCTTCTAGGCACCTGAGATGTAAAAATCGTTCCGTAAACGTAATTGGTGTCGCGATTTCTTAAATAAGCATAATTAACAAAATGTGGTAAAAAAAAAAAAAAAAAAAAAAATAGAATGGAAAAAAAAGTGTCATTAATGAGTGAATTCTATCCCTACAACTATTAGTGTACCTAAACCAATTATATCACATACATCATACTACTTACTGCGCCCGAGGTGTAGATTGTATGTTCACGGTATATTTTAAAAACAAAAAATAATTTGAATTTCATATAACGTTAACGCATATAACATTACGTGCTACATTCGAGTAACGGGGCCGAGAAAAAGTATATTGTGAGGTTTTTATTCTTTATTGCGTAATGTTTGTATTAAATGCCAGATTTTTTTTCATAAACATCGGTTGATTTTGGATGACATCTAACAATACAAATACTGCTTAAACGTACATTGATTTATGTAGAACATGAACTGAATAAAGTTGTTCAAAACGAGTCGAACAAACATAAAACTTAAAACGCTTAAAATAGTATAATTAAGATTGGCTAAAAATCACTCTTTGTCGCGAAAATTACAATTATTGTACATCGCCAAGACATTTATCCCGTTTGTTATTATCCGCTATTATCTGCACTTATTATTTAATTATTATACATAATGCATTACAAACATAAACTAATGTAAATGACATTTCAATATTTAATTTTTGAAAGTTTATAATTGTAATTTTATCGAAAACTAGACGCAATCACCTACGACCTAAGCGTAAACACTGATATATAATAGTTCTCTGGTAGAATATCTTGTAAACGATTATAATAATTTTAAAGTCAAATAATAATCTTTATATAGTTGTAATGTTATAACTGTCAAGACAAGTTCCATTCGATGTAAGTTTATATTATAATGAATAATAATCACTGATCATCAACCGTCATCGTAATAAGTGCATCAATAACATATGATGCGATGAAAATAATACTCACTGAAATCGATCACTGTTGTTTTTGAAACGAAAAAATACGTAATAAAATTGGCATCAAATTTTAAACAGAAATTTAATATAAGACAGGTACAGTATTTTATTAAATAATAACATTTATGTTTGTGCTCTTATCCGATTACTAAGGTACAACAATACAAATTCGATTTGCGTTTTTAGTCTATCAGAAAAAAAATAAACGGTTTGTATTTTTGTGTTTTACTGCTTTTAATACACAGAACAAAGGTTGCATCCATTTCTCTTTATGACTAAACATACAAAATTAGAGGCGCTGGAGGGTTAAGCTTTATTTATAATCGAAAAGACTCAAAATAATTTTTCAAAGTGTACACTTACCATATATTTGTAAATCACGTAAAGAAAAACCATAATAATAATAATAATAATAATGTAGTGATACTTTATAAAACTGTAATTTACCTGTTAACGCGGTCACTCTTCGCAAGTCGATCTTATAATGATAAAAATCAAACTTAATTTCATTTCAATATTGACGCCTCTCACGCGCCTTTCTGGTTTTGGCGCACGCTTGGATCTTACGTAAAGCCAGCCAACCAGCTTCCTTACCGCTCTGAACCGGAAAACAAAGTTTCCGGTTAAACAAATTTGATAAACGAGACGAGTACGATCATCGGAAAAGTGAACAACGACAACGATAATAATACGAAGATACTGAAACATTGATTTTACGGTGTACGGATGCATCGTCCTACTGTTAAAATTGGTAGCGTGGATTCTACCACCAGACGTCGCTGTGATCATTTGGAAAAGTGTGACACACCAAGAGCTGTAAACAGATTTGTTGAGAACCTGCTTTTATCAAGTTCAATTCTAACAATTAAAGTGACGGTCTGGTGGCCACGTCCACGTAAAAACCACCTATTTTAACAATAGGATGCTGCCGCGTATTTGGATATTCCAAAATTGATAACGGTGCGAGGGTTATGAGTATTAGTGAGTCGCGTGGCTTAGAACCTTACGGGATTACAAGTGCCGCTGGTCAACACTTTTCGTGGAATATTATCGAGTGTACGCATACGAAGTAAAAGGGTTGCCGTAGCACGTCGCTCATTATCATTACGATACGCTAACCAGACCACGAACAGTGGTGCGAAATCGAAAGGCTGCGGTGCAATTAAATCGTCAACTGTCGATCAATTCTCGAAAAGTGAATAAGCAGAAGAAAATGCATTCTTGAAAATGCATTTTTTTTTTACTTTTTTTTCTCGTTTTATCTCGGCTACCAAATGTCTCTGCCGACGTAACACAACGACATCTCGTTAGTATAATCCATATGATTAACGGCTGATATTTGCGATATTCAAATGCAATATGGTTTTTGAGTACAATATTAAAGTATATGAAGAATTTGTAAAAACTTCAATGTTTTTATTTCTTTTTTTATTTATATTTGACAAAAGTTTAGAGAGTAAAACGATCTGATTCTCTAGGACTCGAAATACCGCTAAAAGCCGATTAAATTTATAATACGAGTATAAATAAATATTTATATGTGTGTACGATGCCTAAACCGCAATGCACAATACTCGTGTCGGTCGTCGTCCCTTCGTTGACTTCGTCGTACAGTCAACTCGTCGATATCGATTTGTCGCGAATCGCGCGTTGTCTTTTTATGCAAACGTAATTTTTTTATTTTCTCCCTTTCCCTTTCTCCCTCCCATCCACAGGACCGTCGAACGCCGGACGACTCGAAATGGTTCCAGAAAACGATTCCGGGCCAACAATTTCTACGACCCAATTCGGGTGCTCGCGAACAATGACTCGTGGGAACCTGCTAGATTAAGTCGACCGCGTGTTTAATGGACACGGCAAAGACTATAAAACGCGCAGACGTTATCGTAGTACATACCGGCTTTACGCATACACCCACCAGTGGATAATATTATACATATGTTACGTAAACGCGTAGGGCGAGTGAGATCACAGCGGTTGGTCGGACTAAACGTTTGTGTTGCGTTTTACGGGTGTTCGTGCAATGATCGACGAGCTGGTAACGCACTTGCCGCGATCAATTCGCACCGCACGCGAGTCATTCGCTCGGGTAAATCGCGGGTGACCGAAGAGCTTTCGGTCCGGGCGAAAAACAATAATATTGTAATACAGTCGAATACCACAGTTTCAACTCCTGCATACCGATTTTTTTACTAGTTTCATTTTTTTTTTTTTTTCGTTTTTACGGAACCATGAAATGTTCGTTAAAAAAACGATTGTACACAATTTGTAATCAATTTCGCATTGTTATCGAACGATGCCGTACGATAATGTTGAACTTACTCCGGAGCTTTCAAAATCGTATAAGACTTCGGTGAGTTCTACGACGAAAACAAACGAACAATATTATAATCGGTAAAGTACCTACAATAATTTTGTACAACGCATACGCGTACGATTACCATTATTGTTTATTACTGTACGCGTGAACAACATATTATGTCGCACTTTATTACATTACTTGTTCGCGTTTCGTACAGGCGAAAACGAGTACTCAGAGCAAACGAAATCGTACTTGGTCTCGACGAATTTTCTGTTTAACGTTTTTTTTTTTTTCTTTTATCGAAGAACCGTCGATTTCGTGTTAAGTCGACAGGTGGTTCGACTGTACTCGCGTAAGAGTGTGGTTCGCACCTCGTACGGCCGCGTGACCGGGTGCAACGTATCCGACGGAGTAGGTATGCGGTTAACGGCTTCGTTTGTGACCGCGGCGCCGCGGGACACGACTGGAATTCGATCCGATAGATGTTCACCGTCGGCGACGAACGAGATGCGTACAAGATGTCCGGGGTGTTGAAAACGATTCGGCCGACGGAAAGGGCACGGGTAAAAAACACAAATCTCTCGCCCTTACCGTTCGGTGAACAGGCGCCGGACATTATCAACGACATCCCTGCCGGTGACGGTTTTACGGGGGGAGAATAGGTGAACCACCCCCCCCCCTTGAGCCGTGTAAAAACGAAATACGTGAATGAACAAACGGCTTACTAAAAATCGTTTTGGCGATGATTTTATGTCAAAACTGTTTGCTCCTATAGAAGTTTGACTGTTAATCAATTGCATTATTTGCTAAACAATTGAATGAAAAATAATTTTTTTATTGATTCCTATACTTTCATGCTATGTCATTGTGACATAAAGTTTATAGAACTTAAAATTACTTCTCATGTATCAAGCAATAGGAAAAAATAAATGGGATATGTATACAAATTGTAAGTATATGCAAAATATTTTCGCCCCCCTCCTCTTGTAGCTTCTCAAAAACTGCCACTGATCCCTGCGGAAGTGCCCGGACCATGACGTTCACGTCGCATCGGACCAGTTGTTTTGGGAATGTGACCGAGATGCTGAGCTATCCGGACGGCTATTGCACGCCGGAACGCGCGTTTAAGTTTGATTCGTTTTTTTTTTTTTTTAATTTTTCTCTTTTTTTTCTTTTCTCTTGTACGTTGATTCATTTTTATTTTTGAAACTTTAATCGCATCAAATGCCGTATTGTTCAAGTCTATAAGATTACCAATGTAATAGTTTTTTTTTCCTCTCTTCTGCTTTTCTTTCAAATTCTGATTAAAAACTGATTTACATTGTTTAGACTTCAAAATTCGGTTTTTAAGACCGTTATTGTGAATAAAAAATAAAATTAAAAAACCACAGTACGATCACACGAGCAAAACGTATTTATATCGATACGAGTTCAATCGGTGTGGATGTAAACAACTGTAAACAAAAATCGGACTTTTACAAATAGTTGTTCAAAGTCGAAACGACGAGGCCATATATAGGTACGAGGAGGCTCAGCTTACGGAGTCGTTATTATTGGACTTGAGCGGGTTTTTCTTTTCTATAAATTCGATGGCACTGCACGAGTAAGTTCTGAAGCGCGCAACTCGAGTGTCGTGCATGATGACGAGACACGAAAAAAACCGCATAAAACCAACACCCGATCATGACATGATCATCAGTGCGAATTCCGACTACGGCCCATAACTATGTGCGGGACGAAACTAAACGTTTCCATCGTCTAATCGTAAACGAATGCGCCACAACCAACGCCGAATGAACTGATTTGAACGTAAAAAGTAAACACCGAAAACATGCCTACGATGAATTATTATTGAAACATTGTGCTGTTGCACACAGCAGTGTAACCCAATTAATAAGCGCTGTTATAATATTAGCGAACTAATGAAATCGACCGTTCACAACGATAACTATTTAATTTTTTTTTTTTTTATGTTCAGATCTCTTATGGGTGTATTACTTTCACGTTTGGTTCGATTGAATTTGCCAAATATTAAGGCCACTCTCAATAACATTGAAAACAAATAAGGTCAACTAGTTATTTATTTCTACTCGAGTTATTATACATTATACTTGCACTGGTCGTTCGATGATTTAAAATCAAAAGTTGCCAAAGACTGTATTACATTGGAGCGGAATTAAAATACCCACTTTATAGACGGTATTTTATGTTTTGTATGCGATTGCAATTAAAAACACATACATCCTATAGTCTTCTTTTTTCAACTAATGCGTTTATAATTTATTTTACGCTGCTTTGGTTTTTTACGTGTTCGATAAAAATCGTTATTGAAGTGTTACTTACTACTTATTTTAATGGATGTAATATGATTCGATGAAATTTCTGTTCATGCAGTAAACACCCGGGGCTTTTATTCAAATATTATCCTGTTTCCATACATTATAACATTCACGTGCCGTGTATAACACATGGTTGCTCGATTATTGCATAACACTAAAACACCATTCGCCCCATTCGAACTTAGAAATATGTGCACTGGACGGTAATTATATCAACGAACATTTTTAGATTCTAAATTGAAAATAATTACTTCTCCTCTATTGATTTTCAAACCGCTTCTATTATTAATTGTACACGTAAACCTATCTGCCAACTGTCGAGTAACAATATGTATGACGTATTGAAATTATGGTCTTATCGATCCCTTTACGACCCGGCTCACATATATTATGCGTATAAATATGATTTAATATGAATTGTATTTATATTTTCAGTTAAAAATACAAACGATTTGAAAGTAGTTTTGTCCGATCTTCTTCAGATAATGATATCATCAATATAGATGTATACATATTTATACTGCATACAATGTACGAGCAGTTACTAAAAATTATACCGAAAGGATGAAGAAATCGCATGCCTAAACAATCGTATCGTTTTACTCGTCATGTTATCCTTTTACGTTTAATCAATTGAAATTCATAAAAAACAATCTTTTTTCAGCCAGACTAGGTTTTCCTTAGGCGTTTTTCAGATGTTTTCGGATATTTTATATAATAATAATAAAAAATAAAAAATGTGCATAAAAATGTCTAAGTTTTCGCACCCAAAAATTGTGTTAATAATATCACTGAATTATATTAGCATATTATGTTATAAGATGTAATTTTTTTGTTGCACTTGCTGTCTGTATATTTACCAATAGTAAAATTAATAAAAATGATAAGAAAAAAGGGTCCCTTTCAGATAACGATCATGCTGCGTACTTAGAAATGAAATAAATAATCAGGACAGAAATAACTTAAGTAATTTAATGCTTTTGCTTCGAGTGACAAGTATGAACATTAAAATATTAATAAACCAAAGAATATAATGTTCTGAAAATATTCAACCTTCGTAAAATATTCAAACGAGTTGTGACCGGTGATTGGCGGATGTTTTAAGTTACTTATATAATCTTATATAATACTCAAATGTTTAAGAAGATCGAGTGTAAGGTTTTATATTTTCTCGATCAATTCGTTTGGTATGAAGATAATGTCGATACGAAGTATGTTTGTACAAACTATAAATAAGAACGAAAATATAACCAAATGATTATCATATTTTTAGTGACGTTCTAAAATGTGTTTCTCATTAATCGTTAAAAAAATAACCGTTTGAAAAATAATGTAATCATATCCGAGTGACGGGGTACAGGTACTTGTTCTCATCAAAAATATGTAAGTTTCAAAGTGCCGTAACTTCTCAATTAGCATTTTCTGTCAAATTCAGATTGCACTATATAGTTTTTAAACGTTAAAATACGGATCATATTAGGTTTGGAAAAAAAAATGTGAACAATTTAATGTGACCTGTAAACTAGGAATTTTCCTATAGTTAGTGGTACGGATGTGATGTTAAATCTAAAAAAAACTACAAAACACATTTGGTCAAAATTAATTAAAACATGCAAACATAATTGTTTTATTTTTTTTTTTCAGAAATGACATTGTTTGTATGTTTTATTACTTATTTATTATTTTGTAGTGCAATGAGTAAAATATATATATATATATATATATATATATTAACATACCCTTAAAATACGCGGGGTGATGTTATTAGTTTTTTTCCGTGATAACGCATGCATATTTCGTAGTATAATTAAAACTAATACGTATATAATGTTACGTTGTATGTTTTTAAAAACGAATGAAAGATATTTGCATAATATTTATTAATATTCAGTTTCAGAACTGAATCAAGAATTTATTAATATTGTCATTGTAAATAAGAACTTCCATTCCATCTCGTTTTGATTATCCATAGATTACTCAGTTCATAGAATATTTACAAAGAAATTGCCCGGAGTGCCAAGTATCCCTGACACCCGATCTCGACTAAATTGTGTAACTCAAAGCGAATAAGGACATGTCGTCATCAACGAATCCACCGCAAACGATGTTTAAAGCGGTAAAGTAAATATGATTTTCATTTTTTCCGAAATATTATTATGCTCTCCGTTTAGACGATGGTCCGTGCGATCGTGATCATTTTTCACTCGCAATTATTTGATTTTTACCTATGCATTCTGCACGCGCGGAACGGAGCAGCGGTACGATTTCGGGGCGCAAGAAACATTTCAATACCATTCGTACGGGGTCTAAACGAACCGTTGACGAGATCCGGAAAACGGGAAAAAAAAAACACGTTTCACGTGCACGTTCGTACGATCGAAGAACGTATTCCTTTTGAAGATCTGTTGACGAAAACTGACCGCTCAATCGATCCGTTATAAATCGATCCGTAGGTTTCCGTAAAACGGTAAGCAGGTACGACGTGTTCCGTAGGCTCTACGGACGGCGGTCATCGGGTCGTCGGTGGATCTTCGGAGAAACGGTCGTCATCACCACCGTATTAGGGGCGGTGCGCGGTTACAGGTCATTCGGTCGCCGTCGCGGAGGTCGACGAGCAATACCGTCGGCGGGTTTTTAATTAATGACGGACACGACGCGACGGCTTCGGTACCGGACACGCGTTGTGCCTACACCACTACCGGTCAACAATGCACGCGCGCTAACTGGACGTCATTATTATCAATATTATTATCGTTATTATTATTATTATTATTATCATTATCGTTATTGCTGTTGTACTATTACGCTGTGCCCTTCTCCGGGGCGGCAAACGTGTAGTGTGTAGTGTGTAGTGTGTAGTGGTAGTAGTAGTAGTAGTAGTAGTCGTAGTAGTAGTAGTAGTAGTAGTAGTAGTAGTAGTCGTAGTAGTCGTAGTAGTAGTAGTAGTAGTAGTAGTAGTAGTAGTGGTAGTGGTAGTAGTGGTAGTAGTAATAGCTCGAGTGTAGCGAAGAAGAAAAATAAAAAAAATAAATAAAAAGAAGAAGAAGGAAACGTGGTGAAAGATCTGTTGTGGCAGCGCGCGGCGGTGGATCGAGGTTAACCTCATTCGTTCGTTGGCACAGACCGCGGCACCATGTCCGAATCGCGCGAGTGAACCACACACAAGTTCCGCCGACGATTATACACGTACGCGCGCGCGCACCCGTGGACGTATTCCGCGCCGCCGTCTTTAACACTTACCGGGCGCGGCAGTGTTCGTTTCGCAGTTTTTTATTCGTTTATTATTGTTATTATTATTATTTTTTTATTTTTTTTTTTTCGTATTTTCTTTTCCGTCCGTTTCGCTTTTTCACGTGCACGTCCGACATCTTCCACCGGCAACCGCGCGGCGTCGTAAAATGCTGTGAACCCTGCGCGCGAAATGTTCGACGTCCCACAGGATTACCACCGGTTCGCGGTCTATGTGGTGCCGGTTTAACGGTTCGTGTGTTGCGTTTTGACAGCGGGATCGACGGACGCGCTGAGAATGGCCGCCAGGCGCAAGAAGCTTTTGCCCGCCAGAACGCTGGCGCTGCTGCTCGCCAGCTTATTCGTATTCGACTGTTTAGCGTTAAGCGAAGGTGAGTGAATCGAATGATCACCGGTCGACGGTTCGGATACTACGCGCGCACGGTCTTTGGACCGCGTGCGCCTCGAAAGAATAACATTATCGTTCTCCTTTCTAAAAAACCCGGCACCTCGAACTAAATATATATATATGTATGTGTATACCTACACGAGTACGGTATGCGACCGTTTTTGTTTATTACCGAGTCTTGGCCTTCGCGAGACGTCCGTAGTATAAGCTACGTTTTGATTTTTCCCGCGTTGCGTCTACGTCTACGTCTAGTCGTCGCGTCTACGACTGTAACACATACGAGATGTATGTATCGAGTGCAAAAACAATGCGAACGTTCGTGTATCATTGTTTTCGTTTGTTTTCAACGCGCGACGTTTTATCGCGAAGTCGCGGTAAAACCGTTTTCGAAAAACAGCCGTTTTACACACCTCGGCAAGTGCCGTTACACTCCGATTTCGCAGTGTTCCGTACGAATCACACAAAATGGTATCGCGGAATTGTTTTAGTTCCTATTTTATTATTATTTTTTTTTTTTTTTTCGACACGAAATGCCTGTCACGTTCATACACTTGCATTGCGGTGACTATAGAAGCCATTACAAGTCTCGTTCGTGTAACGCATTTTCATCGGACCTATTATATATCTGTATTTTTTTTTTTTTTTTTTTTCATTTTTTTACAACCACAAAACGCGTAATGTCCGTCGTCCGGCATTATTTTTATTGCTCCCGTTCCCGGATCTAATAAAGCTGGTAAAAGTACAAATCTAATACGCGTTTTACTCGGCACGTACACCCGTTTTACTCGTTTTTCCGTATTCCCTTTCTTTTGAAATGATATTATTATCATTATTATTTTCATTGCTATTACTATTGCTATTATCATTGTGTTCGGTGCGCGTTGTTCTTCTGTTAGAGCGCCGCCGGGGCGCTATGGTAAACGATATGCACGGGACAAACAATAGCGAACAGTAGACGCGGTGAAGGTCGGAAACTATTTGAAACAGATTAAATACAATGGGAATAGAAAAAAAATATATATATATATATATATATATAAAAAAAATTAAAAAAAAACACACGTAATTCGAAAAACATATACTTTCGTTCGTGTACGCGTATTACGTTGTCGTCGTTAGCATATATCCGATCATGTTTCGGGATGCTGTTTTTTTCTTCTTCTAACGAATCGGTCGTTTTTCGCCATTGTTTTCTCGTGGCCGCGATAACCGTTTTCCAACGCGCAGGACGAGCTATACATGTTAGGTACGTAATCGAAAGATCTCGCGATCATGTTATTATTATGTATACGTACGCGTGGATAGGTCGTACCGAAAGGACGACAATGTAATTGCATTGTTGTTTCTCCGCGGGTTATCGCACAATCGTTGCGGGCGTGTACGGGTACGGAGATGAAAAATAAAAAAAAAAATTATCAAAAAAAAAGTAATAAATAAAAAAATATGAAACAAATAAATAAACGCATGTAACACACGCGTGCACCTATAACATAACAATATATTATCGCGGGAGCGGCGAAAAGTAAAAGTTCATTGTGCTGTTACCGCGGTTGTTATCGCCATGGTATTATAATAATGATGCCGATGATACGATGTTATGGTGTTCATTAATCAAAACGAGAGCGCGAACTGATCGCAAGGAAGAGCTACGGCGGGGCGTTGAAGTCTCCGCGCATAACGCTTACGGTGCGATATACATAATTGCCTCCTACGCACGCGTTTTGTTTGGAATTTATTTTTCGTCATTATACTTTCTACATTTCAATATACGTACGTTTTTTTTTTTTTTTTCATATTATTACGTTTGAACGCACGGTGCGCGAGATGGTTTGCCTGCTGACGATAGGTTTTTCGCGTTTAGAAAACCGTATCCCCCGACGGCGGCGAAAGTGGTCGCACGTATCATCTGTTCCCGCGATTTATGCAGCATCAACGACGTACGGTCGTGCATACGATACACGTGTATCCGAAGCGTAAATCGTTGACGATATTGCATATCGTGTACATTGTTTCGTCACCCGCGAAGGCAAACGAATAACACTCGAATTCAATAATAACGTTTCGTCAACCGCTGCAACTGAACAATATTGCGTGTTGTATATCGTTTATTACTCCGATAAATATTGTTTGTGATAGTCGAGTATTTAGTATTTTACCGAGATTTCGCGTCCCAAAACGTTTATCAAACGCACAAGAACAGATCAATGTACTCGATTTTTTTTTTTTTTTTTGTTTTTGTTTTTTGTTGTTATACTGTCGATGTAAGAGATACCGAACCTGTTGGCGCGACGATCCATAGCGGTTCCAGGTGAAATCCTCCGGAGACATTAGACGGTTCTGTGAGAATTCGTATTGCTCGTTAGCAGTACACGAACACAATGTCCCTTGACGATCGAACACACGTGTTTAGGACAGGAGCCTATATTATGTACAAAAAGAAACCAATTCGAGATTGATTAAAATAATAAAATGGTCGTAGAGAGTATCGGGAATCTCGAAGGATTAAAAACAGAAATAGGCGAAATGAAAAAAGGTCAAAAAACACGTACGGTAATAGGTACATCATAATTTCGCATGCAGATGAATTTCGTACATCCCACGATTCCGTTGAATGGCAAATTATGTACGACAACGATTGTCGGTCGACGAGACTGAAAAACGAGAGAAAAAAATAAAAACAAAACGCAGTAAAATGATGATAATAATATAATAATAATAATAATAATAATAATAATAATGATGATGATGATAATAATAACAACAAAAATAATAATAATAGTAAGCAAGAGCAGATTTGTCGGGAAAAGAAGTTTTGGCGGTTTCGTCGTGAAGACAATGTGGCACAACTGGTGATAAGGGGGAAAAATAATCGCCGGATGACGACGGCGGTCGTGGGTTACCACGATGAGGCGGCGGCGGCGGCGGCGGCGGTGAGTCTGACACAATTTCTGGGGCCGGCCGAAGCCGGAAGCCTCCGAGCATTACTATACACGACTACCTGCCCGCCGTCCGTTACTGCTGTATGTAGGTACGAAAACCAGTCGGACCGCACTCGGTTTTCGCTTTATCGCGTTCTTTATGCCCGGCTACGCGGGAACACATAAACGTACGCGCGTTTAACCGACAAAATTTCTTCACACGTGCCGTCCCGAAAACCGTGCCCTCCGCCGCCGTACGCGTGGAAACGCACGCAAAGTTTTGTCCTCCGCTGCCTCGTTATTCGGGTTACAAATGTATTGTTGTCATCGATTTTGTTTTCCGAACGCTATCGAACGTCATCGCGCGCGCGCGCGCGCACCGAACCCGTTGGCATTCCGATCCGAACGTTCGTTTCCGTCTCATGCACGTGTACGCGCGATAAAATATTTAGCGCGCGTACATTACGCCGGTGCGGTTGTCCGCAGTTCGCGGACCCTGCCCGCGAACACCGTCGCTACGTCGCACGCGCACATCACGTGGCCGTGTGCCGCAGGTATGCGATACGCGGCGGTGCGGAAACCGAACGTTTCGGAAAACCGCGCGGAACGGTGCGCGTTCCCAAAGGTTTTCGAAAAACGTATTAATCGTACGTCGAACGTTAACCTACACGGTACGTCGGCAGCGGTCGTCCGCGTTTTCGTTACTGTCCAAACGGGCATATTCCAATTGAACGACGCGAACGCCACCCCGTCGGTCAAGGTTGAACGGTAAAAACCCTGCGGCGATGCTTAACCGGCGGATCGGAGAACGGACGGAAACAACACGTTTGCGGTACCGTCGCGATCGTTCGGTATTGTTTCGATGTGTTCGACGATTCGTATTTACGTTGGTCCAAATACGGATCGTCAATGCGGTTTTACTGACCGGTCACCGTAAACGTTCGGTTACCCCGATGTAAAAGTTCCACACGTGTTACGTGACGTGTTATGTGACGACAAATTATCGGTTTGAAAATGGAAAACAAAAATCGCGCGTTACACAACCACGCGTCGTTGTCGTGCGTCCGACAAACCGTACGACTATTATTTTCTTTCTCAAAAGGAATAACACGATTGCATTCAACGTTATACATAAATAGACTACGGAGTGTGCGTACGCGCGTGTGTGAGAGAGCGTTAAACGCGTAGCTGTAACGTTTTCCTTTATTTTTCTCGCTCGCTCGTCGCACTTCGAACACCTGACGATTAATAATTATGTCATTACCTCCGGCCGAGCAGCAGCCGGGTGGTGCGCGCGTTGACGACCTACATTTCGGTATATTTTTTAGAGGGCGAATTCGGTGATCGAGATCGTTCCGGGATAAACCGTTTAATCGCGGTTAATCTGTTAGTGTCACAGCACTGCCGCGGCAGTCATCGCCGTCTGACGAATAACTTCGCGTACCGCAACGCCCGGACTCCCCGTTTCCCCGAACATTGTACAAACCAATCTGTACACACACCGATTGTAATCGATGCGTGGCTTTAATGACGCGTTTTTATTCAATTGTCTTAAACGGGTTTAAAACCGTTTTAAGAAAGTTTGAAAACAAGAAATTCCTGATCTATGATTAACAGACAGCGACGCTCGATATCACTTTATCAGCAGTTATTGAGATTGTTGTATAACTAATCAACGGTTAGTTACTCGTGTCTCGTGTGATGTGTGTATTATTATTAAGTTATAACAAGTAACCAGAGGTGGAACTAGAAATGTTTACGTAACGGGGAAATGTTAAAATTACGTCCTATCGTAGACCAAGAATCAAACAAATAGCCTTCCCTGCAATTATTTTTTAATTAGTAGCACACAATCACACTTATTGAGTTTTAAACGCAGTATCAGTAACAAAGTTAAAAATATCCAAATAGTAAATTATATACCATAAAAATCACACCCTCTAAGATTTTAACGCTCGGGGATGAATCCTCGTGTTTTTTTCCCTAGTTTCGCTCTGCTCGTAACTTAAAATTCTTAAAATAGGTCAGTATTATTTTTTTACTAGTGTTTATTATATCCTAATTCCTATGTTCCTACATGTTTAATAGATACCGCATTGCTTTAATATTAACTCTAAATTATTTAAGAATAAGTTTAAATCACTTAAATGAAAAACAACTTTTATAAACATAAGTTTATGTTTCAACAGAATTGCTTAAAACAGTTTTAATCATTTTGTTTTAAACATAACAACCCTGCTCGGAGTATATTAGTGGGCTGCATCCGAATTAGGTCCCGAATTTAAAATTACTACACTAGTTGGGTCCCGGATTTTTATAAGTACTACACTAGTTCCTGAATATTTTTTGGTAAGTACTATATTATACTAATATTTTATTTCCCTTTTTAACAGACTTAGGATTATCTATGATCTATTTAGACCACAGATATGGTTAAAAATGTATTTTATAGGTTTTTTTTTTTGTTTTTTAGTTTCTTTTCCATTAATCTTTATTTATATCATATAATGATTTTAACATTTTTAATATTTTTACCAACACAATTCTAATAATTTATATTTTAATTGAAAAGAAGAAACTAAAAAAACAACGTAACGACGGATCGAACAGTACTGATCGATTCCAAGCGAACGGTTTTCCGCAACAATATCGCATCTGGTATCGCATAATAATACGTAAATGTGCGATTTGAAGAGACGGAAAAAAAGGTCTACCGTACGATTTGTACAAATACAATTGTATTTGATTTTGCGTTACACCGTTCAGTTGCGTGTACACGACTACGATCGGTAATATTCACTGCCGGCTGGGCTCAAAGTGTGTTTCACTTGAATTTCTACACGAATACAATTTTTTTTTTTTTACACATTTTTACCGACACTTTTTTCATCGTTTTCAACCTACCTGCAGCCGCAGTGACGTTTCTCTTCATTTTTTATCGAAATGAATTTTTTAAACAGTCATAACACTTCCTGATTCTTCGAAGTCTCAGATTTCTGCGCGCATATCGTTAAAACGCATCGTAATACATTATTATACACGTTTTCCTTTCCGTCGCGACGGCTTTGTCACAGTCGTCCCACCCGTACACGTGTAATATCACGACCAGTGTACGGTAGACATACATATCGCGGTGTACCTGCGAGAGTGCCGTTCACGCGTCTAGATATTGTAGGCGTACACGGTTATTGTTGTGCACCGCGACGCGTAGTCATATCAATACCATGCGAATACCGATCCGACATCGTATTATTCGCACGGAATAGAAAACGCGAGACGGACGATGAGTAGTGCAATACATGGTTTCCCGCGGCGTGGCAACAAACGTGGCGTTGACGATCGGACGCATTGTTATGACCCGTTGATTTTCTAAAAAAAAACTAAATAAAAAAAAAAAAAAAAAACAATAAAAATCGATTTCCAAGCTTACGGTGCGCGTGTGGAAATCGCATATTGAATTACCGTGCGCCCTAGCGGGATCGATCCGCCGCCGCTGCTACGATGACGCTCGTCGGAAGAAAATCGTTGCGATTCGCGTGATATAACAAAAACACGCGTACGTTCAGGCACCGTGTCCGCCAACGGTTTATTGCGTACCTGGTAATCGGTATACACCTATACACGAACACAGAATTTGCGTACGCATAATAAGTACGGTTCGCGTACCGCTATCAACAACCGTTGTTAACGCGCACTGGCGCGACCGATCATCTTTTTACGCGCGTGCAAGAATTACACGGGTCCCTGCCCGCCCCTCGTAATCCTTTGCAATCGGATTGAAATTCAACGGATCAAACGTACCGACAACTTGAAGCGCGTTTAAAAATAAAACTTTTTCGTTTTACACGTATTGGAATCGTATAATCGTATTAAAAATGTATTGTTGGTGTAAAAATTTGCTATTTCGGACGGAGAGAATCGTATTCTTTAGACCGTTCCCGGGATGAATGAGCGAATCGCGCGCGAGTTTGACCCTGCGAGCAATAATGGGTTCTCGAAGACGGACGGACGAGATCCGCGGCGACGGGTCCGACGTAAAACGGTTTATTGTTACGCGTTTGATTGCGAAGACTCAATTAAGGTTGGCGATTAGGAGACCCGTTGTCCGGACCGGGACAAAATCGCTGTCCGTAAAACGTGTATTTCGGTGGTAAACCGTAACGGCGCGATGTCAAGGGTTGCGGGAAACACCCGGAGCGCGCGCGGTCCGTTTCGTTGACGAAGCACCGCAAGTTAAACGACGCGAATCAATAGTTCCGCGGCCCTGAGATTTCGTCAGGGGGTCGCGAGCACATCCCCTCAAACCGTTCGCGCCGGTCCATCGAGAGTAGGTTTTCTTAACGAACCTCTCGCTAACCCGGTACAAGCGGGGGACGCTGCTGTTGGTTCGTTGTCGGTATTGGTTCGCGAGCGGATCGCAAGTGCATACGTGGCATTAACGAACATGACTCAAACCCTTCACGAGCGGTTCGCGGTAGGTTCGGCTCGTACACCGTTCGTTTTCTTTTTTCTATATCCCCCCCCCCCTGGCCCCTGGAAAAACGGCGGCGCGCGTTGTTTTTTCCCGTTCACTTTTCATTTCGACTCTCGCGTGACGAGCAACACGGCACGCCAGTGCGTGGTCGGAAGATACCAAAAAGGAAACGAACAACTGTCCGCGGTTATCGCCGTCATCATTGCGTACGGCGGAGGCTGCGTGAAGAGAAAACCCCGTACGCGTGGGCGACACACGATTTCGGACACTATTGTCGTCGGTCGCGCGATTTGCATAACACGGTACGACGGACCGGTGGTTCACACGGTGCTGATCTCGTACGGCTCGTCCGCGTGCGCGTTCGCAGTTGGAACAAACACGAGGTCGTGATAATCGTAACACGTCCGATAACAATAACCGCACAATGAGTGAACTCGCATGCGTGCAACGTTTCGGACGAGGGGTTTTTCTTCTCGCCGTCGTTTTCCCGATTTCCCGTCATCGACCCGACGCGCTGAAATCTGCCAGTGACGTACGTGCGTACCTCGCCATACACAGCCGTACACCGGC
The DNA here is from genome assembly GCF_003268045.1 of Sipha flava. Lineage (NCBI taxonomy): Eukaryota > Metazoa > Arthropoda > Insecta > Hemiptera > Aphididae > Sipha > Sipha flava. Next base: position 233,691 of record NW_020272883.1, read on the forward strand.
TATTCCGAAGTCGTCACATGATCGAAACTCAAACACGTACTTTGTAGAACCGTTGACGTGAACCGGAAAAACGAGACGCGTGCTGTACGGCTAACTCGTGAGCAAAGCACAAATCGATATACTTTTGGACCGGTTTGTCGTCGTTCCCCTGCCCCCGCACACGTTTTTCGGCAACTCGATCACTCGGCCCTCCTCCAGAAAAATGTGAAAATACGCGCAGTGCCAGTTTAGCGAACGGAACCGTCGAGTGCGCCGGTGGCTGGAGGAAAAACGACGGAACCGACGCCAAAGTCAACATGCGATGGCTCTTCGCGGACGGTAATATTATACGCGCGGTTACGCGTCAACGGTGGAAGCAACCGATCCGAATGGCACGTAGCGCGTACGCGAGTGTTATAATATGTAAATGACCGCGTCGTTCGTCTCGTTACCCCGTCTACAAGCAACGCGTTTCAAGGTTCGCCAAGTGCTCGGAACGTCAAACCGGAATGTCCTATTTCAATGACCACCGGTGTCACGTGCCTACGACAAAGTTTGAAAGCGATTACGTAAAACCATCGGACGCCGACTATAATCACCGCGGGAGCGCGCGCTCGCAAGGTATAATACGTACGATCGGTTAAGCGGTTGGTACTTTTATAAAAGCATCCGATCGACCATGATGTTGTCGTGTACATAATCATAATCGTGGCACGTTGCAGCGCAGTCACATTTCACAATCGCGCGTTAATTATTCGGGCGTCGGCGACCCGACCGCAAATCCCATGCAACTCGTTTTTGAAGTCTCGTCGAACGTATTATTTGTGCGCCGAAGAAAGCGTACGCTATAATGTGTGTGCGAGTGTGTGTGTGTGTGTGTGTGTCTATATGTGTACATATTCACAGTCGATATCGTTACGGAGAGCAAGAAAAAAATCATTTATACATGCATTCGATTTCTTCCATTTTAAGTGATATTTGAAAACAACACGTTCGTGCCGGTTTCATGCGCTTAGACAACACTGCTGAACATTGTATTGTGTTTGTACACATCACGTGTAAATGGAAACCCGTAAACTGTATGGGTTCTCTTGAACGGGGAAAAAAAAAAGGCGGTTCTGTCAAAAAAACGGTAGTCATGCAGACGGCGGCCGATCGATAATAGAAAGTTTCGCTCTGTTACACATACCGATATGTTATATGTACGCATCATTAATTAAAACGTATATACATAAAAACGAGTATGGGCTCCCACGGGTTATTTAATTTTATTCACTTGTTAGTTTAACTCGTTTTTTTTCAAAGTCAATTGACATATTATTTTTTCAAAGTTTCCAATGCAGAATAATACTTGTATTTCCGTCTAACACCGTGTTCAAATACAATTTCATGGAATTTAATGTTGAAACATTTTTTTACTTCTCAACTTATTAATCGAAGTTTAATATTTTACGGTATCCGTGAACTTAATTTTAGACCCAACCGATGCTATTAACAAATTAATTAATTTTTACGAAAACTTCGATCGGAAATAGAATGAAGAAACAACATTGTAGTCCCTGGCAGGTGGTGGAGTAGCTGCGGTAGATCCGGCTGGTTTGTCCGCGCGTAAAAGCAACGATCGGCCCCGCCCTTTTACGTAACGCCACAGCCCTGGACCGACCGCACCTGTAATTGGGCTTTCGCGTGGACGTGACGTCATATCACCGTTTGCGAACCGCACAACGAACGACCGAACGTGATAATTATCGCGTTGAATTGCGCACCGCTGCGTACGGGGGCGCCGGGTACAGTTGCCTCCGAACAATAGTGATAATCGCGACCGGTGCAAAACGGACAGATCGGTTTTGCGCGTACTTATCGCCAAATACGTGTTTTCACGCGGACAAATGGAATTGAAACACTGACAACCGTTGGCGTAACGTCTACGGAAGTAAATTAATTTTTTCCAAGACGTCGGCTGGGCGGACGGGGCACCGCGCGAATGACACGTTCGATCACAGGGTGTCTGCGGACAAAGAAACGTGTCCGCGGACGTCGTTGCGCTCTTCGTCCGAGTTCGCGAACACCGACCGCGGACGGGAATGAAATCGTGAAACGTTCGAACATCCGTCGCCGTACGGGGTATGTAGGCGAGTGATCGCATCATCAACTAGCAGTGAATAGTAAATAATATCGTATACGGTATTCCCGACGTTTGAATGTATTTTACTGTACGGGAATAAACTTTCCAAGACCGTACGAACGATGACTCGCTTGCAACGCGCATATATTATATAATAACGTGTCAACGCGAACGGCTTGTGTGGCTGATAAACAACACGGTTGATGCCATCAAAATTCATCGACGCAGACCTACTCCACGGCCGCAATATCGTAATCGAACGACAACGTCCGTGGCCATATCTCTCTAACAATTTCACACGAATCGCGTTAAACGTAATTGTTTTCCGGTAACAAAATAATTCTTAACGCTGTTCACGAGTGTTATGAAAAAAAAGAACCACATTTTCGAACGTTACAATAACATAGACGCCGGAATCGTTTGCAATTGTTTTTGACGAGAGTCGGCTGTCGGATTCATTAATTCGTTTTTAATCGTTTCAAAAATATTTACACGAGAAAAATGTCGTATTACATAACGATGCGTTATTTTCTCATTGAACCGCAAGAGTACTCAGCAGTAGTAATAGCCGTTCGTTTGGTTTTAACGAAAAAATTCGCAGACGGAGAGAGAGATTAAACGGCCGTTAAGGTCAAAACGTAAAACATTGTTTAACTTTCGTCGAATTCCATGTGTGGTTATGTGGGTGTGTTCAATAAAATATAATGAACGTGGAGCTCCTCTTGATATGGTTCCTAGTGACCATTAACGTTGTTTTTTTTTACTCAACATACCGTATGAGATCACCCAAATGAGCGTTGATCGGAGAAATCTATGCGCATGCATTTGGTTACACGCCGTGAAACACAATCCGACTAATAATAATAACAGAAAAAAAAAAAAAATGAAATCAACATATAATGACGATCAAATTCCATTTGTTACTTTCATCGTATTCTTGACCGTCATTGTTGGCGTCCTTTCCCTCGAACGTGTATTGTAATTACATCATCCATCATCGTAATTTACTAATATACCAGGATATAGTGCGCGTACGTGCATCGAATGTGTTTATTATTATAGACGCCGAGTTTTCGTTTTTTTTTTCTTCCTCCCCTCGCCCTACAACGTGCATCATCGTTTCATGTCCACAGTGGTGCCGACTGAACACTTACAAGTCGCAACGGTCCGACGGTTGACCAAAATTTGTTCCATACATTACGCAACGACGAATTAATTAAACGTATTTTTAGTAAGCACCGATTTATTGAACACAAGGGATCGTGCATAATATTGTACTCGTACCGTGGACATACGGCGAATAAAAAATATTTCAAAACAATCGGTTCCGTGAACATTATTCAATATTACTATAATTATATAATAGCGCGCGGTTGCAGTAGGTATTTATCATGATAAAAATCTAAAACAAAACAATAAGCAGGTTTAATTTTTTATTTTTATGCCGACTCGCTTGAATATAATATTATCTGTAAGTCCGTATCGATTCATGTAATGCATTTCTATGACTGCGCGCAAATTAAATCGGAAACCGACTAGGAATATTGATCGACGCACACCGCGGACACTCGTATCGGCCATATCTACCGTGTGCGTGTTCAAGCGCATGCGAAAACTGCGGTGTCCGTAGAAAGTTTGAAAATCGATCACGCGGTACTGTTGCGATCATAACGCCGAATGAAAGAGTGAATTGAATTCCACACGTACCAACGCGTTATCGATTGCTGTTATCATAACATTAATATGATTGTTGCTGATACTCGTTACTTCACTTTTCTCCGCCCTCGCCCCCTCAACAACCATCGATTTCAGATCTTCCGTACTTACTGGGCGCACCACGCCGGACCAGCAGTTAGGGGGGGAAGGGAGGACATGCGATTGTGCGATATTGTATGGTACTCAAACGAATTAAGGCACAGACGGTACAATACCTGCACTGCAACTACAATATACGTTATTATTTTATGCAATGTCGCACGTACACATTACATACCATATCGTTCGCGTACGTAGAGAATGGCAAGAGTAATAATTTTTAAGCGAACAAATTTTATTCGTTTTTGACCACGTTTCTGTTTTTACGATTTTTTTTGCTCCGAGAACCGTCAAGTTCACGAAAACAGAGCTTTGACCAACGTTGCGTACGTCGGGGTGCGGTCGATTTATCGTGCCGAAAAACAATCAAGCGACGTGGACGTCGCGAAAACGGTGCGCCGGTGCAAAGGTCAAGTTCGAAACGTGTGAAAACGGCCGTCGTGAGCGCCGACGGCGGGTGTGTAAACTTTCTACCGATCGCCCGTACAACTGATACGATATGTACACATGTGTGTGTGTGTGTGTGTACATATTTATAATATACGGACGTGTTTACAACGTACGTAGGTACTGGGTGCGCGCGCGCACGAAAGCAAGAGTGACGGAGAAAGTCCGCGCGCGCGAATAATATTTCATCGAGCGCAAAACTGGTTTCTTTGATTTGACTTCCGATCCGGCCCTCGATAACGTCCGCGCGCGAAAAAGGGTGGTGCGGTCATCTCCCGCCGTCGTCGAACAAAATAAAATAAATATTGTAAACATCGAATATTGGTGATACACAATTTATTTTGTCGTTTGTGGTGCGGTTCGATCACGTTTAAGCCCTCCAAGCACCCCCATCCACCCATGTAACCGCCTATGCGGCTCGGGCCGCGTTCAGCGGATGGGATTCGCCGCGAGAACCGACTGATTCTGGGCTCAGAACTGCGTTCGTTTAACGTTTTCGTAGTCGTTGTCGGCGAACGGATTGCGTACGAGCACGGGAAGGAAAACAACGCGGCCTCGTACGGGCGAACGGAGAAACTCGACGGTTCGGTCGTCTCGCGTTTTGCCCGCGGCGGCACGGCTGCGGATCCGTCGCCGTGCTCGTACCGTTGTCCTACCGCTCAAGTCTTTCGCGTTTCACCGCCTCCGTTGTTCCCGGACCGTTTGCTTTGCCGGCCGCCGCGACAGTCCTGCGTATGCGATTTCCTTCGCGAGCACTTTTCCGAACGGTAAACGATCGGTCGCCGGACCGGAATTCGTCGCCGACGATCGTATTGCACGTGTACGGTTTTCGTGTTACGATCGTTTATCGTATCATTACGATACACGCGCGTGCATTATGACCGACGAACGTTGCACACGCCGCCGCCGCCGTTTTCCGGCGCGCAACTCTACGTTGTAACAATGACAATATTATGCTCCGGCGACGTTACTCGCGTATGGCACCGTCGCAAACGTATTAAGGAGAGAGAGAGAGAGAGAGAGAGAGAGAGAGAGAGAGAAAAACTCGACACCAGAGTATCATTACAATAATTATTGTTATCGTTGTGCGACCTGGCCCAGGACCGCAGGGGCAATCGGAACGTCGTAAACAACGAACGAAACGTCACACGGTACAAACACGCGCTAATGCGTTGCCCGCGTACGCGCGTCCAGTTCAACAGACATTTGACGCGGTCGAAACGTGCCCGTCCGCACACATTGTTATCGTTGTTTCAGACGCAGACGTCGTCGCGCGTTAACGCGTTGAGAAACGATCGATCGATACCCCGTGGATTTTCGACACCGTGGACAATCCGATGTCAATCGTACTCGCGCGCGCCCGTTTCGCGTTGCAGTCATCGCATCATCTGCGGACCGTATATCGTACCGCGGGAGTCCGTTGTCGTTCAATCGGAGCACACGTACGTAACATCGTTTCCTGCGGAAACAGGACGAAACGAGGACAATGCCGACCGTGCAAACATCTATATAAATGTTAGGCGCGCGAGAATATGTATTGAAGTGAGATGGACGACGGGTCGGTCGTTTTTTTGGTCTTTAATCCTCTCTCAGTGTTTCGAGGAAAAATGTACCGGTGCAGAGAGGAGTCTATGCGCTTAGTGCACTTCGTTCGAGTCGTTTCCGAAATATACGCGTAACGCGTGTACAAGTGCAAGCGCGTCACGACGGTAAAAATGCGACTCGCCGAATAATCGATTCGGGTCAGTATTCTATACTTTAGTGATTCGTATAATTAATTCACGTAGCCCATCGTGTTCGGCGAATAGCATCCGTGCCCCGGGTAAACCGTTGTTTTTTCCTCCGTTTCACTCGGTAACACTACGATCGTGATTGTTGTGCTCGCCAAGCACTACGTCATTTCGTGTCATTATCCACCATTATTTAACCGTACACCACTGCGATACGAAAATTTGACGTCGTTTACATGCGCTCTGCAACGTCTTCATCGGCGAACGTGCGCGTCTCCACCGGACGTCCGCGAGTGTTTTATTACCATAATTATTACGTACCTAACCTATATTGCGTACGTGACCGCGACGATCTCGCGCTGTGGGTTTCCGAACCGTCGAACGCTCCTCCGCCGAACGACTAATTACTACCATCGTCTCTTTGACCGTTTCAAAAATGCACTTTCGTCGCGTCACGATCGTCGCAGGGCCAGCAGTATCTTTCCGGCGACCAATGTTACCGGGCGTAAGCGGAACAATACTACCGCGTTACGTGTTACGTACACGTATAAAAATGTACACGAAAATATATTTACAAACGACGCGTGTGCTCGTCGATCGGGTTACGATCGATAAAAATATTATACGATATACTCGTTTGCGGATTCGATCGACAGGATTTCTCTGCGTTCAGTTACTCATGCAACACTGTACTTGTACGCATATGGTATAACTGTGCTTGCGTTCAAAACCGGTAACTCGGCGCGAAAGTGAAATCTACAGTCACCAGCACAATCACCCCAAAGGGTTAAAGAGGATCCAACACGATATGTGATAGCGCGACGGCGGTGAGCGAAAAGCATTGGTACTCGTCGAAAGTGAAAAGCGTATAGAATATATACACATGTATAAAGCGTTGTGCTTAGCGATAAACGTTTTAACAACGAAATAATGAGTGATTTGCACTTAAACTAGTTCCGAGTGGTGATAAAAACACAACGAAAAAATGATGATAATAATAATTTACGTTTCCGTGCGAACCATCGCATCGAACCTGCGCACATCAATTAAACGCGGAGGAAACGTTTTTTTTTTTTTTATGTACTCTTACGGGTCAAGGTGTCGTCGGTAACGGTTTTTTTTATATATTACACATTTTGTTTTCGTCCGTTTCGAGCGCACCGAATCCGTTGTTGTAACTACTAACTGCGTACGAGTACATTTGCGTTATTACTACATCCACTCGTCGTGCGTACCCACTACCCGTTGCCCGGGACGTTTGAGCACAAATTCGTCGTAGCGGGACAGGCGAAATACACGATAATAATTAGTCGGATACCGAACTAGTTATAATAATACCGGTGCGTGTAATACAATATTATATTGTGTACACGCGCGCGAGATTATTATTTTATTCGTAGCTACATTTATTTTCTGTAAATAACACCTACCGTTGAACGCGAACTCGGCAAACGATTTAATGGCGTTTAACGGGAGAACGACATTATTGCGTTGGATAAACACCAGAAGACCGACCGAGATTCTCGTTTCCGTATTATTTCTTTTATTTTTGTTTCGTGCAGCAATACGGTAGTCGTTCGTGGACACTGTACACAATACCACCGTTAATACACCGAAAACAACAGCAACAGGTGAACGTCGTCGTCGTCGTCGTCGTCGTCGCGGAGCAATAATTTTTTGATAAAATTCGAATCGTCAAGCCCAGGCGAAACCTTTGAAATCATAATACACTAATACGTATTACAGTTTATGTAGGCGTACATATTATATCGAATAATCATACGCGTAACGCGTTTTCGCACCACATTACGGTCGATCGAATTATTATGTATCGTGCCATAACATACGTGTACTCGAATTCGTACATCAACTGCTAATAAATATCGAACGGTACGTGTTCATCGGCGGCACTTTATCGCTCGTACAATTTTTAGAACCAAATCAACCGTATTTACGGTTGTATGGACGTAAACACCGAACGTTTATTATTTCCGTTTTTTTATTACTTTTTACGTATTATTTCGTCGTTGTTTCGTCAAAATCGCAGCTGTCGTAATGATAGAGAGAGAAAACATGATAGATCTTGTAGATTCCTTTTCAAAACCACCGTTGTCAATTCTATGAAAACACAATGTTTTTAGTTCATCGAATAATGTAAGTGGCGGCGCAATTAATAATAAGTTACGTTCCGTTATTACCGCATAACCGAATTATTGCTAACCTGCTCGACACGTAGATATAATAACACTTGGGACGAGCGGTTTTTTGTTTTATCGTATATAATACACGAATATTTTTATAATATACATAATTTTGACTCGACGTGTTATTATAACATTATAACAAGACAAAAAGCATTTTCGTGGTATTTTTTTTTTTTTTCGTATTCGACCGTCGCATCCGATTTCACGTCCGGAACGAATCGAGTATATAATATTATTAATATAATAATAATAATAATAATAACAGCAATAATAATAACATAACAACAGCGGAGTTCAGATCGTGCATATAATATTGAGTCGAACTCGACCCAAAAGCGCGAGAAGAAAACCTACTCGACGACGATACGTCGTATCGTTTTGGTCCGTCGCGAGACATGTCACACCGTTTCGCAAGACCAAAGTGACCGCTGGCGAACGGGTGGCGGCTTAAAACGAATCCGTCTTTCGATATAATCTTGGATTTAATTTCGGTTGGATAAGACGCACGATGTACAGTACGCACGTATTGCCTCGATACGATTAGTCGCGTCCGATAAGACGTACGACGAATCGTTGCGCACGGCACTGTCCTGTTGAGCGTCCGAGACGATCGTTCGCGACAACGATAATAATAATAATAATAATTTTATTTATTTCTGGTAACGAAAAAATATAGCAGTACACAATGTGTGAGAAATATTACTAGAACCTCGCGTCGCAGAGTAAGAGTACTTATATTATTCGTGAATTGAACCAGTGCCAAACACGGATGATGAATAATGATTGTTGTGTTGCGACGATTTTCCGACCGCGGGGCGTACGGACTAAATGGCAGTGCGGCGGCGGACGTGTCGTACGACCATTGCAGAGAGGTACCGCCGGATCGAACGAAAATTTATTACGAAAATAAAATACACCGTACACTGTTGTGCGCTCGTCGTTCGCGGTGGTCGGGGAACGCAGTCGGACGGACGCGGTCGCGGATGATGAATATAGGTCGAGAGGTTTTCGAGTTTTCTTGCACGCGAACGACGGACAGAATATCCGTGCATCGCAGGGGCGGTTGTAGGTAGGCGTAGCCGAAGTGCGCTGTTCCGTTGAATCCGTTTCGTAAACATACGTGTGTATAAACATAGCCAGCAGAATACAATAACGATAGTGGTTTTAGGTTAGCTTCGTAACAATGATAATGGCCCGGACTTCTGGCGTTCGGATCACACCGGCCGGAAACGTTTCCGGCTTCTCTTCCGCGGAACGTCAGACCGTCATCGTCACATTAATATTTCGTAAACGGTTTATCGCGATCGGTACGCGAACGACCGACGCAGAATCGTTATTCGTCCGCGGCATGGAAATGCGACCGAATGGCGGAGAACGACGTCTATACGTGTTAATACCGGACCACTGATAACCGAGACCAGCAGGACGAAACGCGCGGAGGGCGGTTTTAAAGCGGTCCCGTTGCACACCACCGGCGGCGGCCAACGCGGTTTTAATGGATACACCGATTGATTTGTTTATTAATTAATTAATGCATTGTTTATAAACCGTCCTGTAGGAACAAAATTGTATACCTAAATATCACGGGACGAATGAAAAAAAAAAAAAAAAATCGTATAATATTACGTTTTAAAATCAACACGTTTTTATTGTTATTATTATTTTTTTTTTTTTTATTCATCTTTTACAGCCGTGAAATCCGGAACACAAATCAGTTTTTAACGACAAATTAAAAAAAATAAAAAATAAACCCCGACGAATTATTGTTAAAGTTCAACGGTCAACGCGTACCTGCAATAAATTAAACGACGGTTCAACCGTTGTGGTGGCTTAACGTAAACGCTTTTTCGCCGGTCACATATATTATAATTGCGATTCGCGCGCTCCACCATTATAAACGACACGTCCATAATATTATAACTAACCGCACAGTTCTCACCGTCCGACAGACGCGTGTATTATTTATTTTTTTCTTCCTTTACGTTCGTTCAAGTTTATATTCCAGCCTATAATAATTATAGTTATCAATTATTGTTATCAAGAATCCACGTCATTGTATCTATTTCTATGTTAATTTATTTTACTACTGAGCAACTTGCCCGTTTTAATCAATCGAATAAACAATTATTATTATTATTATTATTATTATTATTATTATTATTATAGCATCATAGCATCCGCCTAGTGATGCGCGCCAACAGAATATTGCCATAAAACATGTTTTCGACGTTTCGCGAACGTACGCGATCGATTTTACTGTTTACGGTTGGAACAGGGTACAGGGGGAAGGGGGTCGAGGTAAACAAACGACGGTACGCGACGACCGCAGAATCGTTCCGGAACGATTCGTTCGATCCACATCGAATGCGCGCGCACAATTACCACTGTCATTAGATAGACCTACAACCGACGATCGGAGTGTTTTCGTTTGCCGAACTTTACGGACCGTTTCGACCCGACCACTAAAGTCACCGAAAACCGAAAAAAAACAAAAATCGAGAATAGCCGCGAACCACTGTACTACGGTGTGCTGTTGTTTTACTAGCGTGCGGTTGTCCAGATGTCCTTGACAATGTACCAATGTGTTGATTAAGTGTACGTAAATAGGTACGAGAAAAAACGAATAGGAATACCGTGTTTCTTCACCCGTAAACTCGGATGTCCGTGGCGTCAAAGACTATTTCAATCGGGGGTCCGGACAACCGCGGGACCAACATGGGTTTTACACAGCCCTCGAATGATCGAACCACGTCCGTCGCTGCGTGTACATACAATATCGTTACAATGCCGATTCGGTCGGCGTCGGTTGGATGGAAAAAGGGTGAGCTCGCACGCCGGGTACAGAGCGCTTTTTAATTTGCGTCGATAAATTACATTAAATCGCATTCGATCGCAGCCACTCGCAAAACAACGTAACACGATATGCCGATATCGATCATCCACGTTGCGCGCAATATAATACATTATTTCATGTTCGTTTGGAAAATTATACACAATACGAGTATATATAAGTACACAGCACACGCCCATCCGGATGAGTCACAAGTCCTACTTGCGGCGCGCGGACGAGCCTCACGTACAAACGAGTTATGCCGACGATACAAAATTTACGATAATACACACACGGCGCACGTATTGTATTAGGCATAAATGTATAACACTCGTATAGGTGTGCGCATCGCGTAAGCTGGTGATCTATTTTCCGAGCGACTGCAGTTCCCGAAAGGATCTTACCCTCGCGAGCAAAGCGATTTTTTCCATGTCCACCGTTTTTCCGACACCAATAATAATATCTATAACATCTGCATCGGACTCTGTGCTACAACCGATCGTATTATTCCTCGCAGTGGCGCACCCGACGGAGCGACAATCGGAATTCGCGAATCCTCGCCCCTGCAGGGTTTGTCGTATCCTGTACCTTTCTTTTTTTTCTTTTATTATTTTATTCGAATCTGGAATACAAAAATGTTGATCGTGGATCGCACGCTGGGCGCACTGTCAACAGATATACCTCCAGTGAACGAATTTTTAAACAATTGTTGTAGAATTTAATCAAAACGCTTGGAAGAACTGGGAAATATTTTATTGAGAAACGAGATAGAATCGCATTATTTTACTAAGCTCGTCACAACGTTTGCGCGGACTGTTTAACCATTGAATACGGCATCAGTTATAACGGTCGACGTTATGCACAGCTGCAGATTGGCCGGGAACAACGAATGCCTGCACGGAACGCACGAGATGGATCGGTTTTTTCTACATTTTTTTATTTATTTATTTATTTATTTTTTTTTATTCGTTTCGTACGTCTCTTCTGTAAGATCGTAAGTGATCGCGACGGGGACGAAGAGGGTAGCGATTTTTTGCGAAAATTGCGAAAAAAAAAGCATCGATCAACGTCCGAGCGGGTGTATGATAAATTATTGACGACGGCGTTGGTGATGCTGCCCGGAAGGTTTTGATTTCTCTCGGCGCGCGCGCGCGCCAACCGGTTATCGGAATTCGGGACCTACTTCGGTGTACATCCGGCATTTCCACGTGGCGTTCACCGCCGAAAACACGCGCCGGTCCGTTTGTGTACATACGCGTGTGAGCGCGAGATTTTTGTCGGAAGAAAAGAATGCGGGAAAACAGATCGATCGAGCAGACGCGCTGCAACGTAACCGTCCTGCACGTCATCGCGCGCATCAACGTCGATTTCCCGAGGACCTCTGTTCCGATCGGACGGCGTATCCGCTGCGATTTCCGCCTCGTCCCTTGTCGCCCGTCAATCCACCGCCGTAAAACGTTTTCCCGTACAAGCGTGTGCGCGCGAACACGGTGCACTATCGCGATCTGATGAGATTCTTAGTGCGCGAACTTGTCTTTGCCCAAATCGATTCTACGCCACTTGTTTGCGACGCAATGAGAACTGATTTCGAGACGCCGACTCGTACGATTTGATCACACGCTTCGCTTTTAGTACTACGCGAAGCGTTGTCCGGACGTGCGATCACGGTGCGCCGGACAACCGACCCGAGGACCGCCGGGGATAACAACAACGGGATCTTTCGACATCGACGGATAGGTAAACGAGAGAAACGTTCCGACCCGGGTGACGAGCGGATCGGGTTCGGATGGCGTACTATTATAACACGGTAGCACCGTAACGAAAGACCCGAAACAACCAAGTAATTAACGGAAAACGATGACGTGACGTGATGCGACTATCGTTTCGGATTCACCACGCCTGAAAAACGTTTTGAATTTTAACAGGAAACGCACGTGACTGCACGGCCTTTGTGCATCCACTCGTAGGGATGCGAATCTAAATGCGTACGTATGCCCAACGCGCGTGCTCGCATAACAGTTATTGGTTTTTCGTCGTCGCAAATTCGGTTTCGAGAACCAAAGCGTGTTGATTTCGTGGTGCTCCGGCGGTACGCGTTATAACTAATCCGAAAGCCATCGCGACGACGTGATCGATTCAATTCGGGGAGAATAACGAACAGAAACGGCACCGGAACGCAAAACGGACAAACCTAACCCAACGGCGGTCCACCGACGGATAGTAACGCGCGTGAAATGCAAAACCGTATCTGGCCGATGGGTAGTACCCCACGGATACGCGTAAAACCGTGTTACATAAAAATGTCTTGATTATTATAATATGTTGTTACGTCCGTTTCCGGGCGCAGCACGCGAACACGGCACGTCGACGCCGCGTGCACAAATCCGGAGTCGATGGACTTTTTATCTTTACGTTCACGGATTTCCTGTGAACACGCTACGGGTATTCGTATCGTAACGAGTTCACGCGACAGTTGTACTAATAACGATAATGACTATTCCGCGGATCGCTCGCCGAGTGTGCCGTATACCGTGTGTGCCATGTGTACAATGCCGCCAGGTAATCGGTTTGCTCGCGCGCACCGTTACGGAAAACTGGTGTTCCGCCGGCGCGGCCGGGAAGTCATCGATCCGTCGTGAAAAACTCGTTTCGACGTGGCGAGAAGAATAAAAAAAAAAATATATATATGAATTAAAAAAAAAATACGGCTCTTTGCGCACGATTTTCAGTAACGTCACCGTTTAACGGGATACGCGCGCTAGAAACGGTCGACGACGGGGATTTGATCCATGCGACGACGGCGAGCGCGCAGCTGCCGCGAAAAACAATCGGATCATCCGAGGACACGGCGAGGACTATATTGTCTTACGCGCGCGAATACAATAATTACGGAAATCTGCGTTCGCGGTCAAGTGTCCGTGCGCTTCCGCGTGGACGATGTTGTCGCGACCGATGCGTTTTTCGCGTTCGTCGTGCCATCCCGAGCGCCGAAGGGTATACGGGGAGTTGTGACCGGCTCTCGGGGTTGTTTGTACACTGCCGCGGTTCGGACCGTTTCTCCGTCAACGTCGGTGCGTCGACACGTCGAACCATTGCTATCGAAACCATTCGGTTCGACGTGATCAGCAATCGGTACACGAACGTGTGTGTTCGGCACAGGCCGACCGTACCTCCCGCGGAGGCACCGCGTAACCGCGTAACGTCGGCGCGCGCACGCGCCGCAGGAGGGTCCGGAAAAATCCGATCGTCGGGAGTCGTCCGGACGATTTGTTTTCAACAACGAACCGTTTTTTTTTTTTTTCCTATCTTTCTTTCTTTCTTTCTTCTTCTCCTTTTTATACGAAACCCGCCGTGGCAATCCATTACGCGCGGGAACGCGCGCGTTTTCCCTCTCCCGACCGCTTGCCGCGATGATGACCGAACGTCGTGTTGCGTTGTGCATGATATATGCGTACCGTACGGTTTCGCGTGAAAACGTCGAACAACTGTATATAAATGATGATTCGGCGGAATGGCGGAAAAAACTTTCGGCAAACGACATAACGAGCTTAACGGAATCCGATCATGTAATAATAATAATAACAAAAAAAAAAAAAAATTGATATCACGGCGATGAAAATACATAAACAAACGGTATTATTCGGTCTCCAGTAATAACGCGCGAAAAAAATCTCTGGAAAACGTTCGACTCGAATTTTTATTGAACGCCGCGTATTTACGACGGGAACAATACAATTCCACAAACCTATACACATCGGGCGTTATTATGATTCGCAAAACATCGCGCGCGTATGATTACCGATGGATTTATGAATCGAGCGATTATTCATTGGGTCGCGCGAGTGTGTGTAAGCATGTCCGTACGCGCGCGTGTACATGTACGCCATATTTTTTATTATTTTTCCAGTAACAATAACCGCTCCGAACAGTTGTAAATTATTGGCCTACTTTCGTCGTTTTCACGTCCATCGGACGAAATTAAATCATAAATATTAATGCGCGCGCACGGTGTACAATATTATAGTACGTGTACAGTTACGGGTCTCGTTCGAAATGTCGTTTGCATTCAAATAAATGGACGCTCGAACTCGGCCCGAAACGCGATTGAACGACGATCGTGTCAAACGGTGCGTGTGTCTACGAGTGTTGTGCCGGCCGAATGCGCACGAGTGCGACGTGATTCTGATACGATTTCAGTACTGTTCCAACGATAATATTTTGCGGAATCGCCCAACGAAACGGACATTCGCGCCCGTTTTAACAGTGGCGGTAGCGCTTATTATACACGTAGTGACCAACAGTGGAAGAAAACGAATACGATGTATATGCTAGGCCTCAGATACAGATCTAATAAGCGGCATAAAATAATATAATATACGATTATATATTACAATATTTTACTGTCGAATTTTGAATAAATTTTGATTGAACGTGTAATACGAATGTGTTGAACAAAATTGTTCAACGGAGGACATGTATTTAATTTCCAGCTCGTTTTATTTACTTTTTACGCTTGTCGAAGTAATAGATAAGATTTACGTCGGTTTGGTACAATAGCAGCCTGGATGTGCATAGGAAATGACGCGACAATAGTGTTTGTGTGGAATACGTCGAGAAGGATCGAAAGAAGCGCGCGGAGAAGCGATGAATATTGTATACGATTGACCAGATCGCACGGAACGGAAAAATAAAATATGGACCGATAAATCGACGTCGTCGAAAGAATGTCGCTGTACACATGTGTCTATAACCGCGTGGTTGTCATGTCGGTCGAGTATCAGCAGTTTTACTGTATACGTGTGTACAGGTATTAGATTAAAAACGCGAACCCGTTAACTGGCTACGGAATATATGTATTTTTACATACGGCCGATTGCCGTGGATACGAATTATATTCCGTTTTTGTTGAACCGTTTTTTCGAAAAAGTTTGCGCACCGTTTGCATGCGTTTGTTGAGCAAAAAAATTTAAAAAATATCTAATAAAATAAGAATAAAAAACGAATCGGAATAATAACACGCGAAAACCTGTCCCGCGCCCGATATCCCATGTGTTTACCGCGTTCTCTTACTAACCGTGTAGGCTGCAGGTGCCTAGAGCGGAGAAAGGTGGCTCATACCGAGATGGCGGAATTTTTTTCTTTTTTTTTTTTTTAGAAAACTGTTGGAGTAGATTCAGAAAAAAAAATTGCTCAAAACATACATCGTATATATACGAGTTATAGAAATTCTCTTGAGATTTCTTTTTTTTTTTTTTTTTTTTTGCCTAACCCACGATATTGTTGATCATACGAATTATTTACCTATCGCCTTATGCTGGCCAATCTCGTTAGATCAACTGTTGTACGCACATATTCCCTTATGTGCACAGCGGCTAAACCGTATTAATTCGATAACAGCCGAAAGCTTTGAAATCACATGATGATTACTTCGCTCCCACCCTCCTTCACGATCACGTACCGTCGAGCGAACCGTCGTATCGTGGTCAGAAGATTTGGTCGCTAGTAGACGTGCTCGTATCGATCGTAAACAATACAACGCGGCGGTGTAATACTACTAGACTCATTGATCAATTCGAAATACTGTGAACAATATAATGACAACGATAATAATCGTAATCAAATAAAAATCACAACGTCACAAAGCGATGTCCATTTATGCGCGCGATCGGTTACGATACGATGACCGGGATCCTCTAGCGAAAATTGCTGTCAACAGATTATTCGCATACTCGTCCGACGTTCGAATTATGAATTCCGTTTCGGTGGAACGCGAACAATACGCACGACTCGTCCGTCCGTCACACGACTAGATGGCATATGATTATATCGCGATGATAAAGACGTAGCGGACAGATGACGAATATTTTACTATAGTGGAAATATTGTATACGTAATGCGAATAGGTTGACGACGTCGGGACCATTGTTTACGCGTTAATTAATGTTACCGTCGATCAAAATCTAAATCTATACGTACATCGTGCACGTTTATAGATATCGATTAACGCCACATAGTTATAACATTTTACATTGTGATGGTGCAGCGCACCGAATAGTATTGAAATGTTAATTAATTTGAAGACATTGGAAGGGCTATGGGGAAAAAACGATAATAGTTATAATTATTATAAAACTCACACCGAAGCGTCGTCGCTACGTGACTGTTCTCAAATATCCCATGCATTGTGTCTTATCTGTCAGTATAGATTGATCGGAATTAAAAAAATAAAATACCTTGTTAGTGGTTTCGATCGACCGTCAAGAAGTTACTTAGCTACAGAAAGTCGGCGGCACGTTTTTCACACGTTATGCAGACGTCGATGTTTACCGTATTGGTGGTATTCAGTACTCTTTAACAAAAACTTAAACATCGCATTCAGCGTTATTCCTAAGCGCTTACAATGCACAACGGGACTCGCGTCTAGCATACTAATATTTCGAAATATTTGAGGAAATAGATATTTCTCGTCTCGTACTGTTATAGTTATTATTCGATTGAATAACTCAACTGTACATTGCAAGACTGCGGATAATAGAATAATAATGCGTTACACGTAAACCGCTTTTCATGATTTCATAAGAATTGCCGTTTTTTATTTATTTATTTTATTTGATCATTCCCATTATTATATCAACCATCGGTGGGTTTTCAACGATGAAGAGATTATCGTATCGTGTTAAAAATAAACGTTAATCGTTGTACATTTCTTTCGCGTACACCATTTGTTTACATTTAATGGAAATCTAACATTGTGTACGCGTACAAACGGAATAGAGACACCATACCAGTGCGTGGTCATTGAAGTGTCTCTGATATTTTTCGTAAAAGATGAACATTGGAACACGAGTCGACTGTTATTAATTATTTTTATTGTCATAATACAGCAATATTATTCACTTTAGAACAGTATATTGTTATTATTATTATGGTAATTATTATTATTGTTCACGTTTGTCGGAACAGAAACCGCACGGAAAACGACCGAGCGTGAATTAAAATTTTTATTTTGTTTTCCTGTCATTTCCAAAATGGTTTCATGTATGTACTCCGACTCGGAATTTCCGAGCGACCAATGCATTACACGATCGACCGTGTGCCCGGCAGAGGGTAAATAATCGAATAAAATCGAAATCCCATAAGAACAATGCTTGCCGCGCGTCGCGCACAAATCATCGCGGCCGTGAACAGGTTTCAACTGATGTAGAGCTGCATGAGATGCATAATGAAGTCGTAACGGCACGTGTAATGTCATAATATTATGATTACCGTTGTAAACGCGTAAACGAATCGCGTCCGAACTAGAACCGGTGCCGCCGGTCCGCCCCGTGTCCGCGGTGCAGTCATTAACGATCTCGACGATTAGTCCACAAAAGCTCATCGGCGCGTGGACAAAGCGTGCACGGCGGACTTTTGTTCGGTTTCCAGTCTTACCGTTAGCGTATACGCTCGCGTATTTTTTACGCGTCAAAAACGCGTTCGCCTTAGCGGTTCGGGCGCGTTTGATTATTGCGTTTATTCACATGCATCGCTGATTGGGAGGTGCGGCGGGGGGGGAGGGTGAATTATTGATTTCGCCGGGACTTGAGCCTCAATCGTCACCACGGAAACCGGCTACGAAATCCCGATTCGAACAGGCGGAACAGGTGTACGCGAACGACGCGCGATCGTATTGCCGATTGGAACTGCCGGGGAACGGGTCGCGGTCGAAAATCGTTTGCTTGCGCGCGATCGATTCACGCAGGGAACGGTTAGAGGAAAACATTCGGAAGGGTCGTGGCCCGAAAACTTTCTCGCGTCGAAACGCAAACGGGAAAACTTGAACGCGCAAACACGACGTGACACCGCGACCGCGCGATAAGGTCAAACGGAACCGGCGACGATGATGTCGTCGAACGCGCCCGGCCATCCGTGAAATTCCCTCGCTCGGTGCGCATCTGCCCCCCACCCCCTCCGGACACCACGCAACGGTTCCGTCACCTGCTCGGCCGCCGACAAACTCCTCGGCGCGTGTACCGTTTCCCCCCCCCCCCCCCGGACCGACAGTGCCCGCCCCCGTTGTCGCGCGCTAAAAAACAATAATATGTTCGCGTTCGTCATCGTCGTCATCACCGCCCGGTTTTCTCCATTAATTTTTTCTCCCGCGGTGCACGTTACACGTCGGACGAAAACCCGAAAGAAAAAACACCAAATGATATAATTGCGCACCCCGGGACTCCGGTTTGCAGTTTGCGGTTTGTTATCAACACTTGCAGTCGGTCGTCGTATTTCGACCCCTTTTTTCGGGGGTACCCTTTCGCGCCCATCCGACAGCCGAATGGAACGCAGAACGTTACGTCTCACTCGATCGCGTTGTCCGCCGCGATAACGAGCTCGGCCCGCGAAGAGGTGTACGACCGCGACCGAGGTAACCGTCGTGGTCGCCGCGCGTACGAACTCGACAAAAAGTAAACGGTTCTGGAATCGCTCCCCGTCCCACCTCCCCCGCACTGATCTACGGTACGCGCACATTACCGGTACGCGTGTAATGATGATGATACGCGCGCAAACTTATCCGGACGATTTGTTTGTTTTTCGTTCCACTCGTGCGCGATTAACGCGATGTCCCGCGTTAACTGTAAATCACGGGAACGGTCTTGGGCCCGGACACCACGTCGAATTTCCGTGATTTCGCGATGCACCCGAAACCGGTGCCGCGCGATTTGAACGGCAAAAATCAAAATCTAAAGCGCTACAGTCCTACCGATTCCGAGTACGTTATCCCGATCGAAGAGGAGAAAACTAACAGCGAATCCAAATCGATGCGCTCTACTCGAAGGGGCGGAATTAAGGGGACGAAGATGGGGTTTCATACCCGGGCATAAAACTGTAAAGGGTGTAATTTTCGTAGTAAATAATAATCTATTATTGACTGTTAGATTGATATTTTTAACTTTGTTACTGATAATGTGTTTAATTTTATGCTAATTATGAGAAAAAAATTGTAGGGAAGGGTATATTAGTCTTGGTCTATGATAGGGTGTCATTTCAACATTTTCCCCGGGTGCAAAAATTCCTAGTTCTGCCTCTGTCTACTCGTATACCGTTGGCGTGCGAAGTTTAGAAGTTTAATCGTGTTTATTTGTTCGATTATTATTAATTTTGTTTGTTTCGACGGGACAATGAACATACTCGTACGGGAAACACTTATCCAAAAAACGTTTTCTTAACATCGTTATGATATTTACAGAGAATTCGACGAACAAACACGATATGTAACATAACACGAGGACATGAAATTTAAATTATATTTAAATAGTATGGTATTAAACATCGGTAAAAATAATTAAAAATCCATGATAATATTTTCATAACACTAGCGGTTTCTTGAATTAACCATTTATTTAGACATTTCTTAAAGTACAGAAATTCTTCATTACATATGAGCAGAGAATTATATATGTATGGTTCTATATATTTGTACGATGATTTATTATATACCGAATACATAACCATATAATATGCATATTATTTTTGTTTTGCCAAAGTTATTTCAAAAAGTGTTTTTATGGTTTTTTTTAGTGTAATTAATCATACTATTATCGATGAATGTATAGCGCGTATCGCGATGAATAAATTACGTGGTTATAGACAGTTAGATCATGTCAATAAAGTATACTCCAGTAAATTTCATAAATACTATTCGAACATTATGTTATATTACATGTTATTATATATGATTATAAAATCGTTTTAATTCTAAGGCCAGCCGTTTGAGTATTAATGAATTTTCGATAGTTTAACTATCTTAAATTGAATTTCAAACATTTTAAACTGGAAGACCTTCAAGTTTGTCATTTATTTATGTAAAAAAGAAAAAATTAGAAGTCTGTACAGTGTAAGATTGAGGTAAAGCATTTTGAATTCATTCTAAATTTGATTGAAAAAATTAAAACACATTTAGCAATTCACAAGGAACATACTTGTTCAAACGGCCAATAAAACTATAATTATTTATTAAAATTGTATTGATTAATTACTGCTATAAATACAAGGGTGTTACATTTTTTTTTTCTCTTTTACTCGAACTAATATGAAATAATCTCGTAAAATTAAGCGTAAATTAGAACTCATTGATATACGGCTGAAAGTTAAGTTATAGTTCCACGTCTTTTATTGTCAAGAAAAATGTTTTTTTTTTTTAGAGAGAAATTTTCGAACATTTAAAAAAATACAATTACTCTTGTCATGTACCTTTATAAAATGGTTAATACCTCCCATCATGTTGGTCGAAGGAAAAGTTAAAATCTGAATAAATTCTAAACCCGTTAAATAATTCAGACATTACAAACACGAAGACATGAATTATTCACTAAAATATTCAACAAAAATAACACCGGTGAACATTAAAAAATTATTGTTTTAGATGCATACAGGAAAAAATATATAATGTGCGTGTAAATGAAAATTACAGATTAATAATTAATGGTCAGATAAAATAAACTTTTACGACACGTAAATTATCGTTCTTAGCTATTGAGTTGTTCGCATTAAAATTAAAAAAAAATAGTTGTAGGGTTGATATATTATAAGCTTATATAAACTTTTGTGTGTACGGTAAATGATCTAATGCAAAGCAATAACAAGCCCTAAATGCATGTTTTCCTAATAAATTTTTAGTTTTTAATGCAGGATGACATACATTGAGATGACCTTATAAGGTAATTATAACGCACGGTGTTCCGAATAGATCGACATTATTTGATTATATAAATAAAATATATCTACTGACATCAGACGAATAACAAGAAAATAACGTCTGATCTTCTCGCAAAATGAGTTTTCCGTCGAAAATATTTTCCCGATTGTTCATAAAACGAATTCGAACAAAATAAAATGTACATATTTGTTAGTATGTACGCGTTCAGCGAGTCAGAAATATCGCGGAAACAAGCGATTCCCCGTCGACTGCTCGTCGCTGTCCACGAATTATGTTTACTTTACCGATCTATGTCAACGGCATTCCGGTACATCGGTATTAAACGTAACCATGCGACAATGGCAGGTAACCGCTGTTGTTCGCATCCGCTTCGATCAATTTGCAAAACGGTTCATGGTCGTGCGCGCGCGCGCGCGTGTGTGTCAGTACGATCGGGTTCTTTATTTTTGCTCCTCTCCGCGATAATTCAAATCGTCCGAAACGGCAGTTTAACTCTCGATTGCCGGACGTAATTCGACGCATATTTCGAGCGTACGGTGTTTTGCAACAGCCGCAACAATGCGATCGTAAGAACCGAACGAAATACTCGTGTGCACACGCACGCACACAATACGAGTAAAAACCGACCGCGGCCGTGTCCAATGCAACTGATTGGCCATATCAACACATCAACCCATTTCTCCTGCCCCTCTCTCCCCGTCTACCGCTGGTGCGCAGCTTCCTTCCGTCGCTCCTTCTCACTCACTCTCTCTCTCTCTCTCTCTCTCTCTCTCTCTCTCTCTTTCTCCGCTCTCCGCCGCCAACGCTTCACGACCGTCCGACAACAGTCGCCGCCGCCGCCGTCGTCCGTTGCGCGCGCGTCCGATTTTCATAATTCTATACTTGGGCTGTGCTCGCGTTATGGTTTCACTATACGCCGGCGGAAATCCTGTTATGCGCGCACTGACAAACGTAAGGCTGCACCGATTTTCCTGCCGCACTACTCCACCGCGCGCCACCGTTGCTTTATCGAACGCCTAAACGCGATCGCCCGAACCGCGCGGTTACGGCGTGTGCGAGTACGTGCGGTGCCGCACGCGTCCGGATCACGCGGTTCACTCAGCTGTCGGTCTCCCCGACGGGGAGCTGACGATGCACATTGTTGTCGTCGTAACCGGTCCCTGTCCGATGGACCGCCCGTTAAAAACGCATTTCACCGTGAACGTGTATTTAATTCCCACTGCAACCGTAATATGTGCGACAGCTCATAACACGGTGCAATGCAAACTTTACAGCTTTATTTTGAATGAAATCGAAATATGTAAACTCGATAAGTTCGTCGTGTTCGTCGGGGTTTTCACAAAACATGCAACCGAAACCCTTTCGGTAACGAGTTCTTAACTCTTTTCGACGATAAAAAGTATCAGTGGTTTTGAAAACAAACCATTCGCTTTGAGTAGGGAGTACAATTTTCTGCTTAATACGTGATGTTCAGAAATATAAAATGGTACATTTGTCAAATTAAATATTGGCTTTCGTAATCGACAGAATGTTATTTTGTCAGCATGTTTATGTTTTCTAGTTCAGTAAAAGAAATAAATGAATCTTGTAAATTACGGTTTTCAACAAAATTGCTGAAATACAATATAATATGTGTTCTAAACAATTTACTCGATAAATCAAATCGTTTTAACAACAAAAAATATCACACATTTCGGGGCGGACTAAAATCAGTTTGGTAAGTACCATGAAAAATGTTTGACGGCTTGTCACATTGCACAAAAAAAAAAAAAATAGAAAAAATCGAATAATTCAATTAAACGCTGGATTAAAACGCATACAATAGACGCGATGATAAATAAAAACAAAGTTGTTCCCTAAGCACTTAGGCATTGTTTATAGACCAATCGTGTTGTAATATATTGTTGTACATAGGTTTCATAATTTTTAATTATTTTCAATCGTATTATTTGTTTTCTGTTGCGCGATGACGTTTAAAGCCTACTCTCGTATAACATTGTATTTGTTAAATATGAAAATTGCATTTTTTAAATTTTTTTTTTTTATATACGAGCAACTATATAAAACTGTAAAATGTTCATTTATTATACGCGCACATTAACTGCGTACCTACTTCCGAAATTTTTAAGCAAAACAACACGAACCAACAACATTATGTAGCGCACATATGCTAACGATTCAAATATTTACGGTCGGAAAACACGCGCGCACAATGATTTATACTTATGTATAATGTTATGCGTATCGTACGCGTCGCGCGCGCGCGTGTGTGTGTACAAGTGCATCGTGTGAATCGGCCAAGTGACATTTAATGCGATTTCAACAGCACTTAAGTCGCAGCGGTCAATTTCCTGTCGAGAGGGTCTTCCGTCTAGTCTCCACTATCTGGCCGGCAGTCCAACACGCCCAAACTCATGTTCCGGTCCTCTACGCGAGTCGTGCGGTTTTTACTGACGGGTTAACGCGCCAAAATGTAAACAGCCATCGACGACGACCCACTGACTCATTTCCTTGAGGCGTTTATTATACACATACGTACACTCGCGCCCGCGCGCGCGCGCACATACACACACAGACACACACAGACACACACACACACAGACACACACACACACACACACACACACACACACACACACACACAT
>NW_020272883.1:258261-332088 GCF_003268045.1 Sipha flava
ACACACACACACACACACACACACACACACACACACACACACACACACACACCACGCCATTGACAACCGTTAAACAAGGATTCCATCGTGACTGGATTCGCATACAATGAACACAAACACGCGCACGCACTCGTTGGCGATTTCTATTATGCCGCGTAAATGTTTTTTATTTATTATTTTTAAAACGCCGCCGGCAGCGCCCCGCAATAATATAATCCGCCGGAATCGTATCGGAGAAATGCATCGCCTAGGATTATTGTTTACGACCAGGAAATCGCCTAGTCACAAAGTTCCTTTATACCATGTTTTAATACGCGTACCGGCCGTGGAACTCGTACATGAACGTCGTAGTTATCGTCTTCGGATGGCACTCGCGGCTCACCGTCGATAACGTACGCGTACCTGCATTAATAACAATATCTCGAAACTAGTTTAGACCGGAGAGTGCTCTCATGTTTTATTGCACCGGTACACGTATTATATTATTATCATACGTGTATGCTGCACACGAGTAACTTTCGGATATTATCGTCTCACGTGTTTAAAAACAAATTTCACGATACGTTCGAAACATATTTCGTGAACGCAGTTATTGACGCGACCACTCCTCTCGCTCGAACATTGCCCGTGGTGCATTAATGATAATAGACTTTAGTGATCGCATAAAAAACGTACTCAATACGGCGGACCCGAACCATCCGTGCATTATAATGACGTTCGAAAACTATCCGTACACGGGTGCGTGCAAGAAAGTGAATGGACCTGACGAACGACGAGTTTAATCGGGTTGCGTTGATAAAATCGACGAAACTTTCATTTCGATATTTAAATTGAACGTAAATGTATTATACGGTAATTTTTTTTTTTTTTTTATTATTATTATACTCGGATCTTCCGCACCGAGTTTAACGATGAACGCTTGCGAAGACGTAAAATATTCATGTTTTAGAACTCTCGTAATATTTTCCATTTCGAATTAGATTGTTTAAATTTCGGTTCACGCTTAAACGCGCGCTTTGCTATGCAGCTGCAACGAGTGTCTTTTCGTGCGTTTACCCGTTTCGACGTATTATTGTCTATTGCGACGGTACCATAAAGACGATTTGTCAGCACGCGCCTTCGTAAAACAATTAATCCGATAAGATCACGAAAAAACGAAAAACCCATCACGAACGGCACCTTAAACGTCGTTGTAGCCCACCCAGGCTCTGTTCCGGGATAGGTCGTGAGTAGCGACGAGGTGCGTTCAAGAGAGTTTGCGTACATCCGCAGTACGTCTGCAGGACAACCACTCCCGACCAGACGTCGTGCGCGATAGGAATGAGTTATACACACGTATCACTGCTGTCGGGGCAATAATTACACCTCCGCTGCGGTCGTAAAGTTACGGTTAAACAGCGTTTTACCGTCGTTTTATTATTCCCTCTCGTCCGCACAATCATCTACCGCTTCGACGAGAGCGAATTTCCCTGGCCGGCCGCGAGGATCAACTGTACTCGCACGCGCATATCTCGACGCGAACCGGTAGCCGACGGTCATTCCGCGAACCGGCCGGAAGCGAATGTTTTTATTCAGCGCGCGCGGTGCTATACGTCCCCTCGGCAGGGTACGTCGGACGCGCGAGATACCGCGAACCGGGTAAACGGTGTCTCCGGTGCGCGAACAACAGAAATGCGGCGCAAACCCTCTCGCCGCAGCGCAGTGGATCAGCAAGTCTCGATCGCGCGCGAAATCGGTGTTGACAAAATCCGTCGACGGCCGATCGATCGTTTTTCCGTGTCAATATCGCGGACGCGCAGTCCCATCGATCATTCGCTCGCCATCGGTTATGTAATTTTGTTTCTAACGCACTCCCTTCGCGCCTTCGCTCTCGACGTTCGTTTCCCTGACACGCGCACCCTAACCACCCCGATCGAGTGCGCGCAACGCGATATCGTAATCTTATTTCACGATACCGACTGGTACGACACGACGTTCCCGACGGTATTGTTTTCGTCGCGATAGCGTAATGTTATTACCGGATTTGTGTTTGGAAATCCGTGCTTATCGGGAAAGTTCTCGTTTCAAGGGCGACGGAACTAGTTATTCAACATTCGTTTTCGGTTGACCCTGCGACCCCGCGGTGCGAGCGCGTACGCCGTTAATATAGTTTTGACGTCTTGACGCGCGTGAACGAACAAAACGCACACATAACGAGCGCCCCGTGCAGACCGCGTACGAAGTGGCGACGGGTTCACGCGCGCATGATGCGATGAAAAATAACCATAAACGACGGACCGCGGGCACGACGATTACGTCTCAATCTACCGCGAGACCCGTGTATCGACCTCGGTAGATTTTACCGGAACGTCACGACGTTTCACCCTCCCCGACCTGACCGAAGCCGTCACGGCACCGAATTTCGTTTGGAACGCCCAGTAACTTTGCGCAACAGCCCCCGTAGACACTACTTTAAACGCGTAAAACGGTTAATGCTTTTCGAGTGCCGACAGTGCCGTAATAAAAATACACGCGTTTCGTGAGATCCGGAAACGATTCGCGTGGCAGTCGGGTACGAGAATTGGACGACGATAACGTTTTTAAGGCGTCGTCGTGGGCCCCAGTAGAGAAACGTGTCGAACAAATTTATTAAACGTTCGCCACCGGACAACACGTATGCCAGTCCAACGTGTTATTATTGGCCGTCGAAAATACTCGAGGTACGGAAATTAAGTGCCGCCGTCGCATCTCTATTATAATAATGCACGAAAAACCGCGGACGTACAAATGCCGACAGGAATAGGAGAGAAATTCACGTCCAATCGACGGTTTTCTGTATGGGTTTCTGGTGTAGATATACGCGTGTTAACGCTGAACCGTCGTATAATGAGTATCTTACGAGTGACGCTGATCGTCGAACGGCCGCACGAATAACGCCTTGGCGATTTTTTCCGATCAAATCTCACATGGATTTGGGAAATTTTTATTTTTTAACTTCTCGAATTTTAATCTCGAGATACCGAAACCCCGAGAACATAATATACGTTAATACGAGTCAGACCGTTGTCGAGTACATAAAATCGACGACTTTTAATCGTATTTATTAAAAACAACATGTACTTTATGTTTTGAACGGTTTGATTCGCGATTGATTAATCATCTTGTCTGCGATCGTGACTTTGTAGGTATTAATATTTATTTTACACACCGCGCCCCGTACAGCCAAGTGAGTTTAAACACTACACCATTTTATGTTATAACTATTTAATTTTTTTCTTTCTCCGCGTCTTCGGTCTAAAATAATAATTATTATTTTATTTTATGTAACACGAAAACTGATCGTGTTACATGTGATACACAATACATTAATCGAAAAATGAAAATAAATGGTACAGACAAATAGTCAGCTATAATTATTATGAAGTGGTTTTTCTTTCATGTCCTGGAAAAAAAAATCATAGAACAGTGTTTCGCTGTATAGACGGTTATGGGGTGCCATTGTTTTCCGTGAAATTATTCATATACATTATTATTCGTGTATAATGCATTGGTATTGATTAATACAAAGATAACAAGTGAATAATTGTACAATAATGGAAAACGAATAATTTTGCTCATGTCATAATCTACAAGGCGCGTTTTCGTCTTCTAATACCACATTTAAACCGACGGGTTATACAACGCTATATGATAATAATATGTATATTATACTTCAATAACACTATACATAATAATTATTATTCGAACGTTCTGTATTTGTCTATATCAAATTGTTCTCAAACCAAAACATTTTCCTTAAATTTAAAATCGAATTTCTACGCTCCTGTAGATAAACGCTTTTAACGATATTCACATTCGAGTTGGATAAATTGTATCCAGCAATACGCATCAAGACCGTAATATCATAAACATTGGATTTATAAATTTATTTCGTTATAAATATTTTGTAATATAATTGAAATCTCTCATGCTGTTTTGGGTCACATAGTTTTCTATTAAATATTATTCTTTTGGACATTAAAGCAGTAAAGCATTTTAAAAGCAATCAGTGTGCGGGTTTTTTTTTTTTTTGTTCTTTACGAACGATTTGTCACCGCTTGTTATCAAGACGTGTGATAGGTAGATACAGTTGCTTTTTACACACCATTGTCTCGTCAAGTAGATAATTGCATTCACACGAAAGACGTGACATTTATATTATATGTGTGTGGTAAAAACTTCTACGTTTTGATGACAGATAATGTACGACCGTGTCGCGGTTAAGTAGGATAACGTTTAGCTTTGAATTACTAAATCAATTACTAATCAAAATTAATTGTATACGACGGAAATTTAGTATGCATTAAACTAAATCAAATACAATACTGTTACTACGATGTACCAAATGACAATTTTTTTTTTGAGAATTAGATAGAAAAAAAATTGAGTAGAATGAAATTATCTAACAAATTGCATACAATAAAAGTGTTAATTTTGTATAAAAAAAAAATTGTATTAATGTTTTATTTTAATTTGTCTGTTTCAGGTAAGATATTCTTCAATAAACATAACATTGTTATTCGCATCGACAGTATTGTGGTATGTAATTTCTCAACTAAACTAACTGAACAAATCTTCTTCGTTCGAGAATCAAAGATTTATTTTCATTAGTAGTAGTTATATTTTAAAATCAATACGAAATCAGTACGCAGAATTCGAAAGGTTGGGCGAGTATTACAAAGATACTACACGATACACAATCTATAAGTGTAAGTCTTATTATATACTCTAAAAATTAAACAATACGTTCTTAGATACTTAGATTAGACTTTTACTTGCATAAAGGAAGTACTAATGTAATGCGTGTACATAATATCTCCTCTTTTCTTTTTGTCCAATAAATTAATAAGAAGCGTAGTCGAGAAACTCGGTTAAACCCTGTTAAAGAAACCCTTATCGAGAAAAAGTTTAAAAAAATCGTCGAAAAAAGTGACACATTCAAATAGAACAGGTACATTCCTGTCATATAATGAAGAAAAACTTAAAAAAAAAAATGTATAAGGTCATTTGAGGGAGAATTTGAAAATATTCTACAAAACAATCAATTAAACGTTCAATGACATATGATCAGGAATAGGTCATTATATATAAGGATTATATTTTCAATACAAGCTTGAGAATAATTACGATATGTTAATCCGTATAAAATATAAAACTGCATGATTTGTATGGAAATGTTCAGCAACAATTATTATGGAATTGAATGATAATCTCTTTTCGTAGATTCCAAAAATACGCGATCCAAAGAACTTTTTCACAACCGACTGTGCAAAGAAACGATTCTTCAGCACCTACTACACAACTTAAACACAGTTCAATCACGAAACTTTTAATTAAAACCATTTTCGCCCGGGTCATGTGTACCTTCGTGTTTATATTTCTAAGATCGACTGAACTGTAGGTGTTTTTAAAAAAATAAAAATAAAAATACTGATCTTCAACAACGCAACCTATCTCTCCTCGGTGTTCCCATGGCATATACGTCGATAATACGCGTACCATCATAATGTTCGGAAATCTCTCGCAATCTAACAACCATTATTCCGTCGGTGTCTTCTTCTTCCCACGCTCGTCGCAGTAACCAAATGTCGTCCGAACGTCGGTCGTCTTGCGCCGCGCAACAATTGACAGGTGCCAGAGATTATAGAATAGGTACACTACACGTGAACGACGCAGTCAGATCAGATAATGGAGATACCGACCGGGTGGGTAAAAATCCATAATAAAACAAAATAAATAAACGATATACAAATATACTTTATTGTGCGTGCGCGTGCGCGCACCGTGTACAGGTTGACAAGTAAAATCCAATAATGAGGTAACCGGTTGTTTGCGTGTCGCACGGTCGTAGTTAGGTAGGTAGGTAGGTTAAACATACTCTGGCGCGCGTTTCGTCTCCTGCCCTTATAACCTATCATACCGTTAACAGCATCTTCCTTTAACAGTGCTGGTCAAAACTGGAAAAAAAAATTACACATGTGGACAGATAATACCTATATCTGTAAGGGATACCTCCGAAGTGGTCTCGTAACCGTGGTAACGGGAAAACTAGTTCTCACCGAAAGTATCATAAATAAACCACTTCAGACAAAAATTCCAACGAAACATCTTTCGTCATCTATTACTACGAGAAAGTTTTCAAACGAAGTTCTGATGATCACTGATCAAACGCTGTTGAAATCTGTCTTAAACAAATTTACTTCCGTTCTGATTGACAATCGTAGTAGCGGGTTTACACGTAAATTGCACTCGAATTCAATTGTTTATTAGCGAATAAGTATTTCGGCAATTATTTTCAAATCATACAGACGTTTGTTTTCGCGAATGACTAATATCGTATGAAATCTAATCGCATACATTTTGGTATGGTAATTTATCACAAAATTACGAATTTAAAATGATTAATAAATACATACAATATCCATTTAATTAATTACTCGAAGAATCAGTTTTCTGACTTCAAGATACTCAATACGAGATCATTATTGATTTCCCTTTTTGGATATTCCCTATGGATAAATTAACTATTATAGTTAAGATAACTTTCGTTTTTAATCAATCTGAATATAGTCGCAGAGCAACAAACGTCATGATGTTGTTGTTAGACTATACGCAGTTATAAATTATTACCTAACGATTTTTGTCGTGTACAACTTTTAAATTCATTACAGTTGTGTTTTAGAAAGTTTTTACGCTTGTGCGTAATGTATTATTTGTTTAAATGATTATCATAATTTTATAAAAATGTACACCGACGGGTATATAAATCTCATTTGTTTTTTTTTGTTTTTTTTTTTTTTTTATTTCACCAAACATTAATACTACTCGTATAAATGTGTTTATTCTGAATTATAATGAAAAAGTATGAAATCGAGTAATGTTACAAAAATAAAATTTTTGCTTAGTGTGCCGTTATGTTATTAACCTTTTACGCCTGTAGGTATTAATCTTAAGGTATATCTTATTACTGATATGGAAATCAACTACAAATTTGACCTTTCACATAGTTCGTAATACAACGTCTACCAAATGTATTATATGAGTTGATACACAAGAAAGACTATCATATTTCATTCATCGAGAGTATTTCGCACGCATGAAATGGAACACAGACGATCGAGTTAAAGTTTAATTACAATCTGTGGTGGTCTTAAAAATGAAAGCGATTAATCATCATATGTTTCGAAAACGATGCCAAGCGAAGCTTATTGTAATTACATATTTTAACTTACCGACGAATAAATTACGATTAAATGAACAGTGTTAAGTAATGATTTTCGAAATAACATTTGAAGGAGGTGAGAATATTATAATAGCCAGTACGTAGTTTGTCCGTCGTAACTCTCGTCCCGTCAACCGCAGCGTGAAATAACAATCATATTTTATATCCCGAGCGTTCTAACGACGTGTACTACACTGTACCGGTGTTCGTTCAATAATCATTGTCGCGCGTGTACTATCGAACCGTACGGTGATTATTGATTTACGTAACGAGATATTCCGGATGATCAAATCACTTAAACGTACCGTCTTATCGTACGCCATTGCGGGTTTCGTAACACGTATACGTGTTGTACTTGTGCTTGTATTTTGACGTGTAAACGTACACCTGTAACACGTAGGCGAGCATGTATGTTATTACGCGCGAGTAATGCAATCCGTCCAAGTTTGTTCACAATAATTATCATTGTCGTACGACTGCTGATGCTGCTGCTGCGCCTCGTAACGACTCAATCGTCGAAACGGAATTACAATAATACGCACGTTTAATATTCA
This sequence comes from Sipha flava, assembly GCF_003268045.1. NCBI lineage: Eukaryota > Metazoa > Arthropoda > Insecta > Hemiptera > Aphididae > Sipha > Sipha flava. The sequence continues at coordinate 266,056 of NW_020272883.1, forward strand.
ACATCTACGCACTGGGTCGAACGCGGCGAACACGTCATGTCGCACTCGTTGTCGTCGTATTTTTCTGCGTTAAAAACACATCTGCACGGGCCATAGACTTTTCGTTATTCCGAACCGAACCCGGCGCATATTTCATGGCTTGAAAAGTGGTTTGTCCGTCAGTGTGCACGGTAATATTGTACAGTCGGAAAGGTCAATGTATGCTACGCGTTACCGGCGTGTAAGTGCGTACGAGGAGCATTCCTATAATAATGATTTTACGCATATCATTCTCGCCGTCGTTATTATCTTATGGTCGTATATTCATTGTAATATATATATATATATATATACGTATTAATGTACGTAAACATACCGTACACCGTATGAATATGGCGGAAATATAAACCGAATTGCTTTGAAAAAACCAATGATGAACGCTTTGCAGTGAACAACGCGACGCGTCATATGTATACGGAACAACAACACAGCACACAGTCGAGTAAAATAATTAGAAAAAAAACGAACATTTTGAATTGGATGTGTCGGCCTTCGCGCGCGTAGCGTTAACATCGGTAAAATCCAGGGCATGCACATGGCCGACGAGTAATGTTACAAACCCTGAACAAAATCGATCGCTTCACCCGCCAATTCGTTCACCGCTTTGAACTCAATTCCAGATCCTCGGTCGACATTTTAAACGCAACGTTACACGAGCCTTGAAGCGACTAACAATAGTTTAAACACGATTCTGAAAACCACCCCGTGAGAAGATCCTGGTTACGCGGGTGCTTTGCATGCGCTCGCGGTACACCACATGGACGTCAAATTGTTTCACGATCCCGTGAACCGCGTGCGGCGCACCTCCGAAGGACATCTTCGGACACACCCGATCGCGCGTGCATTACACTCGCCGCGGTCCTCAGTGACTTTCGTTGGCATTTGCCCGCTAACCTGATTGACGTTTCGTCGAGTAATACGCGCATGGTAGTGTGACCCGTGCCCTATTGTTCGTTAAAAGTTCATTGTAATTGTTCGGTACAGCTACGGTACGAGTGCCGTGCATAATTTATTCGTTTCCAAACGGTCCAACCTCCTTAGGCGTGCGTTAGCTGCATGATAAATGCTGACTAAAAATGTGGGCACTCCTGGACCGTTAGAACATATTATATACACTAGGTACTGAGTGGCGGATAAACGCGACGGGTTCCTCGAGAGGACATTGCGACGCTCTCTTCGATCTTTTTTCCAGTCACCGCGTTATGTACGAAATTGTATTTCAAGTTATTGCATTCCGAACGTTTCGAGTTCTGAGTACGGCGGGTAGTGCACATGTCGATGTGTATCAAAAAATCGAGACCAACCTCAACAACTCAAATGGCCTTTGACAGAAATAGGAAAATGTTTTGATCCGCGGGCTGCTTCAAAATCATGAATTTTCAGCGCACCGGAGACTCACTCGTTCGCAACGTCGTGTTGTAAATGGCCTACGGGTTAGTATCGCGGTAGAAATGTAAATGGTCGAAAACAATATTTAGGATTGACCTCCAAAAACCGTAATACATGATTGCTTTTAATGATTATCATTATCGTTTACAATAACGTATATTGTTACTATTATTGCTGTCCACGGCGTTGGCACACAATGCGCAACCGGTTGGATTCCGACACATGCTCGCCTCCCGACCACTCCGCTACCGGCCCAGGTATAACCTACAAGAAATCGCGGTCACAGACGACATAGACGGGTAATACGTTTAATTAATAATACGGGTCCGCGTTGCGCGTGCCCGTTTCGTATCGGACGGATATATGTGCTAAATCGTTTATGGTCCGTCCGTCTGTGTCCGTCCGCATGACAATAATAATGGTTTGTCGTGCCCGTGGAAAAATAGTATTAACCCGTGTGTATGCGGAAGAACGTCGTCTTTCATACAATAAAATGTATATATAATAAAAATAAAAAAACATTCCCGTTTCCCAACAATGCATTGACGCGAAAATACGTGCGGTTTTGAATAAAAAATGTAAAATTGTTTTCGATTTTAATTCATACGATTATACACGAATGTGTAGTTTTAATAATATGATCGTTGTCGATCGTACGACACTTCGAACGGTCGTCGTAAAGCTGTGATTCAATTCGATCGAAAAAAAATTATTAAACACATTTCAAACGATATGTTTGCGGGCTGGAAAAACAAACGTTTTATCCAGCTATCGAACATCTGTATAAATATGTTTATGTATTGATTTTTTGAAGAATTTGAATATAACATCGAAACAGTTATAAATGTTAAGTGTACCTAACTGTTTTGATATTGGTATTTAGCGATGTTCTAACTATACGTGCACGTACACTATAATATCATGAAATTAACAAATATTATGTTTATTTCATTCAGTTTATTTAAAAATTTGAAACGGTTCCAAACAAAACCGTTCTGCGTCGCTTAAGTATAATAACACGCTATACGGTACAGTTTGGAACAATTAAAAAAAAAATAAATAAATAAAAGAAAATATTGTAATAATAAACACGTTTTTACGTGATAATGAATGGTAATTACTAATTACATCTCCAGGAGTTTAAGAAAAAAATTATACATAAAAAAAAAGTAGGTAATTGTTGATATAACGTGGCATCACCGGTTCTGTTGGGATTTTAACCCAAAAGATAGTACGATCGAGTACACATAAGTCATCGTTGCAGCTGAAAACCGTCGACCGTATAATTGCGACTTTAACGTAAATATATTCGTGGACAAATATAATCATTAAATAAGCGGTTCCCAAACTATTCCCATCAATTATTATTAGTCGATACAAGTCACGGTACACTTTGCTGATAAATATCGGCCTATTATTGCCACGAATAAACACTTTAGGACCGGCAAACACATACGAAAATACATTTAATGGGATTACGCGAACACATTAAGACGCACCACTAATTTTACACATTTTTTTTAACTTTTTCGGATCGTTTTAACATCAATCAACGATATTGGGTAGTTTATAAGTAGTTTTTTTTTAATAAAAGAGAGTTCGAAGTTTCCGCGGCACACCGACTTGAATAACGTAGAATTAATTGAACTCGTCGGAATGGCTTTCCGCCTCCCAGTTCTCAACTACTGGTGACGGCACGAGATTCGCCCCGTATGTGTGCGCGCGCTCATAAGTCGCACGAAAACGTAACACCGTCGAACGCGTTGCGCGCGTACGCGGTTGAGCAATAACGACGAGATAATTACAATATTATTGTTCGCTGTCCGTGTCGCACATGCCCGCGCTAGATCGTGACCGTTTTTAAGGAGCAATGTGCAAACAATCGTAATCTCAACAACAACAACATTAATAATAACGATTGCAACATAGGCGTTTATTAGGGGTACCGAGGGGTATTTTTGCTTCCCCAAAAAAAGTTATGGATTTTAAAAATATATTCGAAATTTATCATTCAAGTGTGTACGACCATCTATTATTGTGATTGTGTCCAAAATAATTATATTTTGTGATAAATCAATACGGACAACAAGACAGTGTGACACTATACGCGTCATACCAAGATTTACGAAGAAGAGTTAGCCAGTTAAGTAAGCTAGTTAAGCCAATAAGCCAGTTATCATGTTAAACCTTTAAAAATGTATTTTTTAACTTTCTAATAATAATCGCCACTCGGGCCCGTGACCGTTTCGCGCGCGGCATTTTCTCCGACATCCAACGGCGGCCGCACAATCATCGGCGGAAACTTTTGCTCCGCAGCTCCTCACCGACCACCGGCGGTGCTACTGTATTTGTTTCCGGCGAAACGCTAAATTTTCTAATCACCTTTCCGAGGTATGTCATTTAACCGTCAGAACTCCGGTAACATGGACAACCGCTCGACCAGAATGGGTGAATTCCGAGATCTACCCGGATCGCGGACCGTTCGACATCGTGTTTCGCGGTTCACCGAACCACCCCAAAACACTATGGTTAGGCGTCATTTCGAACAGACGGGCGCACCCGGTAACCGTTGGCTTATTACGAAAAGATAATTTCACGAGCAAATAGGTGATTTTCAAAAAACAAACACGGATTGTACAGTTTTCGAGATGTAATTTTGTGGCGGGTAGCAATACGGTACGTATTTTTCGTGTGCCTACATATACCTGTATGTGTACATAGGTGTATGCCTCTTTACCGGTCTCTTCGATATCGTTCAGAACAAATTTACCACACAAAGTACGTGGCACTAGTGCCCCCCCCCCCCCCCCAGTGATAATTGGATGCTACCCAGTGGTTAGTTGGTTAGTGGGTGATCGTGCCACCGACCAACACATTCTCGTAACGACCGTAGTGACGGGTGTTGATTTTCCCAGTATGTTCCTCTGCAGAACACCACGTCCATGAACTACAGACAATTTTGTTGAAGTGCCGCCTAGTGAAAATCACTTAAAACATGGTCTGATATCGTTATGAACCGATTTAATCGTATTCAACGCGTAACGATGGCTTCGGAAAATATACAGCCGGTCATCGAGCTCGTCCGGTTAAGCACATTACAGTGTACAACGCACAGAGTGCCTAACTTTTCGCTTCACGTACGCTCACGGATTCCATGGCTTCTTTGACGGACCCGTGTACTCATCACTGGGACGGCATCGGTTTCCCGAAGACTTTGTCTCTCGAAGGTCGTTGATTCGGTTACGTTCGCTTTCGTACCATTCAAGAAATCAAACAACGTAACCGCGCGCACCGTTATACACGCGCGTTCGCGTATGTGTTTGTTCGGTGTTTTCTCTCTCTCTCTCTCTCTCTCTCTCTCTCCGGGTTAAGCTAAAAACGAATTATCCGCCGAATCGGTGTAATTAACGCGGACGGGCGGGCACACAGAAATTGTCCGAGATGCAGTCACTGACCATGACTAATTGGATGATTAAATTTGGTTTATTTATTTCCGTCCGTCCGTCCGTCCGCCTATGTGTGTTTTGTGTGTAATATCCACTGTATATATTGTTATTATAATCGTAATAACAACCGATATGTAAATGTCCGTTACATGATCGGCACAGTTTTGGCTTTTCGCGTGCGCGCATCAAGTGACCGTACGTATTATACAGGCGAGCCTGACGGATGATTATTGCAACTGGACGGATACGGCACGATCGCCGTTGCGTAATATTATAGTTCGTATTATGAACTGGACGATAATCACAAGGTATTGCATTCGACGAGGCGTATTGATGGAAACATTGCGTGGGCACTCGTAAAACAACTGTGGAAAGGGGTTAACCGCATTATACCTGTTTCGGTTGTGCTGGTGTTACGACAAATACGCATTTCACAAACCAAGCGCAATGTAATATTAAATGCATCGGTACAAAAGACTACAACGAACTTGTAATTTGTATTAGACACTAAATAAACATTCCTGAATCTTCCAATTCCTAATAATACCTAACCGTGTAGAACATATATATTTATTGTTTTGTTATATAAACAACTGTATCGAGAAGTTTCAAAATATTCGCAGAAATGAAATATTTAAGAAAAAAAAAAAATTAAAAAAAAATAGACCCTTCTGTTGTGTACTTTGCCCTGATGAAGGATGTCGATGTACAGAGTACGAACACAATATATACTTAGAACGACAACTATTCTGACGATATTAACTTTGTGTGATAAGCAATAAATTGTACAATACATTTCACAGATAAATCGGGTTTAGTGAATAATAGGAGTTTGAGTATAAAATTATTGTTAACGATTAATGTAAGGTATATAAAATTATAATAAAATGAACAGTTTTGAATGTAGGTATTTAAAATTTGTCAGGTCAAACGATTGGATTAGTTAGAATCAGTATTTTTTCTCCGCTCTCTATATCGGAAAACATTATCATACTTCGACATAACAAACAATACTAAAAATAATAATGCAACGATTGGTTGATTTACATATTTTGTTCGTTTAATGTACGCAAGATGTACAGCATAATATAACATGACAATGGCCTACCTAATACCTGGAAAATTTAGTTGAGTTTCACAAATACTTAACCTCGCTAGCACACATTAATCGTCACTATAATTAACCTAAATACCAGAAGACGCTTTTTGTTGTACCCGTTTTTTTTTTTTTTTTAATAGTTTCTCACGAATTCTGGAAGGTCAGAGAATTTTCAACTTATTATACACCGATTAAAAACGAATAACGATAAAAAATTAAAAATCTCAATAATACTATAATTGTGCTCGTAAAATAATTCCCATCACTTTCGAATTTTTCAAAGATAGTCAACACATTTATCTGTGTCGTCGCCTACGCCTCGACGAATCGGCATTTAAAAACCGACCAAGTACCTGTACTAGTAATATCAAACATTAGGTGATTCTTTAATCGAAACCGTGCAGGCCCCCGCCAACGCTCCGCATATATTGAACACGTACAGTTTTTGTTTTCGATAAATTTATGAAAAAATGACGGAAAGTGTTAAATCAAATTTTGTGCACCGATTTCGCGAACTGCACAATATTTTTTTGCACGCGCGCGGTTCTTCGGGCGACACGCAAACCGTAACGATGTTTCGCGTCCAGCCACATATTCGGTGTCTATAATAAAGAATATTGTGATCCGTCGGTTTAATCGACCGTGTAATCTAATCGTGACACGTGACCGGACGGGTTAATTTGTGGTCAATACACAGCCGACGGTGTATTATAACGTACCGAGGCACGCATGAATACATTATAATAGGTTCACAGTGTAAGATAGTGCGCGTGGTTTTTTTTTATTTATTTTTTTTTTAATTTTAATTAGATGTGCGCAAGAAGAAAGAAACGGTTGTATTATAGGTGCGTTGGCGTCACAGAACCGAGTGGTTATTAAAATCTGTCCGGAATGATATGTATACAAGGTAGATGGACGATCCGATATCGATTCATGCCGCGCAACGCTCACAAGTCTCAAAAACTGCCGACGTAAATCATATTACAGTCGTACGGTCCGCCGCGACGGCCAAACACTATTTATTTCGCAGCACGCGGCCACACGATATGAACGCCGCACGCGTGTTGTACCATCATATCAGCATGTAACTCGTATTGTTGTTTTGAGACGAACATCGTTCGCGATCGCCTACGAGGGGTGATTACACGTGACCGAGAAAATCCGAAAGGGGTACGAATTACAATTTATGATGCCGAATTTGTGTTTCAAATAAAAATAACAGTTTCGATCGTAAACCGTGTTTGAATTAATAATCTTTCGATGCTTGCATTTTACTAGTGTGAAACTGTTCGGGAAATAAGTTAGAAATTAGAAATCAGATTTATAAATGCAATATGTAAGTACGGAAAAGCTAGTGGGAGGAGCATATGAACACTTGTCGACGGATGTCCGTGTACTTCAGCGTATCTAGCTCGAACACATCACAACAATTAACGATAATAACACATCATGTTTTGTATATCATCTTATCCAGACCCTTTTCACCGGTATTGGTTGTTTTTTTTTTTTTCTGTAATAATTATGGTTGAACGAGTAGGGAAAAAGAAGCCAAGTATATGATAATGTATTCGTATCAGTAAATAAATGTAAAAGATAAAATAAATATAAAATCATACATCTTCTATCGCGGAAAGTATTTGATGATATGTACAATGTGACCCCTCTCGAAATCTCTCCTCGAAGAGAAGAGTCATTGGAACTCTTTTGAAAAAACTCGAGTGCATCGTGCATGTCATTTCACGGTTGAACTGCAGTTAGAGAATATACTTATTGATGGTATACCGCCCGCAATATTTTTCCATAACAAGAAATCGTACATACTGTTATTACAATTATTATTACTATTACTATTAATTTTATTATATTGTTTTGACGAGTCACGTTATTCGGAAGACATTTATCGTGCGCCGGAAAAACTGCAACGCGGGTGCGTGAACCAGTGTACTACGTTCGTGAAGTTGTCCCGGGTGTTGACCAATTGCTCTCTGCAGCTGTTTTCGTAATTTTAAAAAAATCTACCAGTTGCCTTCACATACAATGCACACAATTAAAACGTAAAATAGAGGAGGTAAAAAAGTAAATAATAAATAATGAATATAATATAATATGTTATACAAATAATATGTTTATAATTGTAATTAGGTAACATACATTGTAATTAATCAAAAAAAAATTAAACATTTGCAATTGTAGTATTATTGTAGGCACCTATTATGTCAATAATAGCTATATTGATTATATATAATCGTTAATAATAATAATAACTTGCAAACTTTAAAAATTGAATGGCGAATAGTTGCGAATAACTTGTAAAATAATGGCACGGATTAAAAAAAAAAAAAAAAAATCAGAATACTCAGTTGGGCCTACTTCACGAACAGACTGTTTATAGCTGTTATAAAAATCCGCTGCACCCGCGACTGCACCTGCGACCGAAACGTAAATCGTAATTGCGTGTCGCTAAAGCTTTGGTGGGACGAAATGTACGCGATAACGTTGTCATTGCGCGTGTGATAAATTTTCGGTCCGGAGAAAATTGGAATACCGAAACCAAATGCGAATACGCTACACGATGGATTTCCGAGAGACGCTGACATGACGACTTCGTCCGGATTACTGTCGCGCGCGTACGGTTTTACGATCCGTTCCGTAAGTAGGTCTTAACAACTGCGACCGCGGTTAACGGCTGTTGATGAGGTGCGGAGAAAACAACGTTTATAATTGAAATATATATCTGAATATCGTTTCGATAGTGTACGCATGCGTTAAACAATATACGGGAACGACAAACATAAATGCACAACAGGTGTGGTCATAACCATAATGTAATGCCATCGAGGGATGGATAAACACCACACTGTTTGTCGAACGGTCTAAACATACTTTGCATTGCATCACGGATATAAAAATGAAAAAAGGGTATGGGGTTGGACGAAAAAATGTCTTCGAGTTCGTAAAATCATAGACATTAATTTCAAGTTTTTAAAGTGAATAAAATGATTATAAAATATTAAAAAAAAAAAACAAAAACAATAAAGTTACCTTTTATTGCATACATTATACGATAACATATCACATTTCATTAGCAAATTAATTTGAACAATCCTCCTGTTTATATTCTTCTAGATTAGGACTATTGAAAATATATGAATAAATTGAAAGTTATGGTAATGTTTGAAGTATTTTGAGTACCTTAGGCCTAAGGAAGGTGGGCATCAGCTCCCATATGTCCTCCCACCCTTATATCCGAGCTTGCATATGAACGCGAGCTTCATCTTAATTGTTTGGATCGCTACGAACTCCTTCGGTTTTCTTCAGTGGCCACGGAAAACTTTGATTTCAACAATCTTAACTCTTGCGAGTTCGCAATACTACAACAATTTTAACTCTTGCGAGTTCGCAATACTATGATAATACAAACTCGCGCCGAAATCAAATTTTGCTGACCGTTTTAACTATTTTTTCCGTATCACTCGTCCGAATATCAATGTACACAAAATCATAACGATTTTTACGTACTCGTGATACGTATAAATACGATGAACCAAACATATGTCGATTATTATACTCAGTGGTGGAGTATTAGATCTACGGATTGCGTGGTATAAATTAATAATTATTTTTTTTTATTTTAAACACACGTGTTTTGTCTCATTAAACGGTACATTGATACCTAATTGTTATTGAGTCACGCGATAAGTCACCAACGTTATTTTTAAATCAACGGTTTCCGTACACAAATGGAATGTGGTAAATGACTTTAGTGGAGCTTTTGAAGTAGGATCCCGGTGTCACATCTACATTATCCTGACTCGTTTCAAATCTCACTGTATAAAGTTGTTCGGTTGTTTTGAGAGTGACGATCAACGTAGTAATCCCGATGCTAAAATATACAGCTCCAAACTCTAAGTATGTTTCAGTCTACTATATTATGCTGTATATTTAAATCCGCCAAGTCTATTTATCGAGTTAAGTTATAGTGTCTAATCCATCAGACGTCTCGTTTGGTTTAACGTAACGAAGTCATACACCGAACAGCCACCACAACTAATTAACTATCGCGTTACATCTACACAACACAATAAGTGCATTATTATTTAATCAGCATTTGTAATAATACAGTACCTATATGCTATCTATATACTATTTGATGTTTTCATTCTAATACTATTATACGGTTGAAGTTAAAACATAAAAACATGCTAATATTTCCTAGGGTGCATATAACTTAACCTAAAAATGTATTGATCGATCGACGAACAAAGTTCTTGAAATATGCTTTACGACACGTTTTATCGGTGTTCGTTCATAACTGTGACGTGGGACACGATGTATTGAAATAATACCTAAGCGAGGGAAAGTTAGTGCGAACACTCACGTCATACATTTAGTGCTTGGACGAAAAATAAAAAAAAAACCATGACCAAAAGTATACCTACTCTGAAAATACACTCAACAAAAAGCGTAACATTTTTGTAAGAGAAAACACGGGTTCGCACATACACGCGTTTTTAAACACTGCCTATGCACCATTTACGGTCGACCCGTCATTCATCTAGATGTCATCCTTTGATAAATCCATCATCACCGTTGCACAAAGCACCGTAAATTTAACTACCACTATTTTTTTTTCGCAACAATATCACAATATTATTGTTGTAACTCGGAGGCAATGACTCTGTTAGTTTCCCGTCAATTTATATTACTGTTGATGGTGTTGAAACTCGCGGTCCATTTGAATTATTCAATTGTGACTGATGACCATATTACGTATTCGGATAGAAGCTAATTTGTAGTACGAATGTCTGTAGTATAAACCTGCTTGATATATTTTTTGACCGCAATATCGGATTGTTTTTTTTCCTTTTTACTCTAGTTAATTTTTGTTTTAAATTTAAAAAGATAAAACAATTTTATTTGGTGGTGTCGGATTTGATAAATGAAATAACGTTGCATTGAATCGTAAATAACAGAAAAACCTATATTTTTTACACTAGACGTTTCGCAATATAAAATCATCTACAAAAGTGGATAAATATAATTTTGTGGTTACAAATATAAACAGAGGTTTCATGATTGTTTCTAGTCGTGAAAAAAAATTTACTCGTATTCGATTTCACGTGCAAAACATATAATAATCGAATTTTTTTTTTCAAATATTTGACCCAATGTATACGCGTAGCACTGGCCAATGAAAATATTCACTCGAAGCCATTATGTATCATTCGGTTTTAATAAAACAACAAGAACCTGTTTGTATAAGACGTGAGTATATTACACCGTGACCGTTTTGTACAAAAGATAAACGATAATAATATAATAAAATACACGCAAAAACATTAGTTTTTTCGCGTGCTCGAGTTTCGCGGCAAATAGGTTATGGTCGTAACGATTCCCAAAGACAATCCCTTAGCCAGCCGCGCGTACATTGATTTGATCGAAACATATTAAATCGCACGAAACCCACAACCGAACTACAATAGCCTACGAACGAGGGTCGTGATCGAATCGAATTATTGTCGTGCGATCGCGGAGACTTGAACGGCTCGTTATATTAGTATTTCAAACGGAGGTGGTTTGATATCGACGGAGTGCGCATTAGAACCCGAGGTCGACCTGAGTGAACTTCGGATGGAAATTAACGAAATACTTATCGATTATGTCATGGTTTTAAACAATGGGCAGGAATGCTATACGTCTGTTGTCCTATTACTAGATTCATACCGGGCGGTGCATTTTTACGGCACTTTTCTACTTCGCACGCATTTCAAAAACGGTCAGTGAATCCGTCTGGAACTCTAACATGCCATACCATCTCTCTCGTACAACAATGATAAAACACCGTCTGAGGATATTGCCAATTAAAATATTATATTGTTGCGCGCACTCCCAGCAAGACGTACACCGAGGGTAATGCGTTTATCGTGCATACTATACGGACGTGTATACGTATAATCACGCGAAGGATACATGCAAACCGGTTGTCGATAATGATTTCGCGTACGCATGTGCGCAGCTGGCCAACGCGTATTAGTATAACTCACGCGCGCACATATGTGCCTCCGAAAGGGTTAACAGCGAAAAGAACCGCGGCCGGACATGCGTTCGCACACTAACCCACATAACTCGACGGTGATCAATGCGCAGCGGTTAACAAAAAAGTGAAAAAATAAAATGAATGTATAATGATCACGCGGACCCGAAACAATTACGAGTACCGGACGAGTGGAGGCCACACGCGAAGAGCGAGCGCGCAATTCGTGCACTTCTCCGCGTAGGACCGTCTCGATGTTGGTGGCAGATTCTCTTAAATTTTCGACGGAAAATCGTAAAATCAAACCGACGAGACGTGACACACGACATCGGATGAATGCAATTACCAGTTTATATTTGTATATAACTACATAAGTATCAACACGCTTCGATGCAGTCGTTACATTGCAATTGCGATGGGTGAAAAAAAAAAATAAATAAACAAGTCGATAGATTGTACCACGAAGGCTGAATCGGTCGAACGACGACGTTTTAATGAAAATAAATCTCATGCTGCACGACGACGTGATCCGTCGATTTTTAAAAACCTCGCTTGCTCAATGCTCAGCTTTTATGCGGACTTTTAACCGTTTTCGTTGCAAACTTCGAAGAATATGTTGTATTTAACAACCGTTTTCGTTATTCTAGGATTTCAAACGTAATCATGGTGTACAGCAACGTTACGCCTACACTAGTGGTTTTCAAACCGGGTGCCGCGAGGGTTTCTCGCTACGGCGACGTAATGAACTAACGACCGGGAATAATAGAAAATATCTGATGAAGTTGCCCGTGAAAACGTTGGGAAGAGCGCGGTGAGACGGGCTTGAAAAAAAAAAAGTTTGAAAACCACCGGCCTACTTATGTAAATGTGAAATCGCGGTCGGTGAATTTCTTCAGAAGCTCGTCGGATACTGAATGCTGAAAGATGTGTTCCCGTCGAACGGATGTTTGCTCCCCGCGGGGATAATGTTTTCGGTTCTCTAGACCGATATCGGTCGAAACGATTTCGCTGCGGCGGTCTTACATGGACACGGCGTACGCTGATGAGTAACGATAATCGTCGTGAGGAGCAGTGGACAACGCGCGGATCGTCTTATGAATGAACCGGTCGGCCGTCGGTCATGAGCACCAGAGTGACGTCACGTAGACCACCGTCGGGCCTCGGAAGAATGTGCGCGATTTATGATCCTCCGTCCCGGCCCAGCTGCGACCCAAATTGGAAACACAAACGGCGTACCTCCGCCCGAAGCCACGTGCCGGATTCCGTGGATCTGCGACGACGAGGCCTCGGGTTTAAGGGGCAGCTCCGATAGCAGTTCCTAAATTCTTTTGACGGCACGAAATTAACAAGTTCCAAACGTATTACCGTCGGCTGTTGAATAACGATTCCGCGGAAGTTAAACGAAATTAAAAAAAAAAAAAAAAAAACCGATCGTTGATTCGTTTCCAACTCGTTCGCATTTGTTCGTGAATCATCGTCCTGACATTTCGGGACTGAAATCCGTCTTTGGTGCGCTTAAAGGCCATATCAGGAACAGGACGAGGATTCGATGCACGTGGACAGTCGTCCGCGGTCCACTCATCCGATCGGGCGCACCTGAGCCCCGAAAACCAATCGCCTCGTTTTTGGAAACTCTCATCATAATCATTTCCCAGCGCAAGAACACAGTACGCGAAACGCGGGATAAAATATCGATAGATAATGTGCTAGGCGCAAATAATGGTAATTCATTGTAACATGACTCGATGCCGCCGTTACGACATCGTAACTGTCGACCTAGTTTCCGGAAATCGATGCCGTCGGTGCATGACGACTGAAACACGTTTTTGAAAATTATGGATAATTTGATCGTCTAATGAGACCGACGACCGTTTTTCCTCGTCAGCTCCAGTCGAACGCGGACTTTTTAAGAATAAATATCTACACAACGATCTTGCGTCGATAGTATCCGCCGCGCGCCTCTTCCTGTGCAACAATGATCGTAGCTATTAAAACGAATTCAATGTTTCAAAAATGCGTTATTTTATTTGTTATTTCGATTCCGTTATCACACTTTTAGACGTGAAAGTAGAATTAGCGTAAACGAAGGGGTATTATAAAACGACTCTTCTTCCCCAAGCACACGACGGCCATGGACTATTTCTAACAATACGTATTTTTTTACCAACACAATGGTTTTATTGTTCAAAATCGTTTCCCCGAGGATCATATGATGCCACATCATTTTTAACAACTATTTTGTATATATATTCATAATATTTTCGAAAAACAATACCAAAATTGGATTTTTAATGATATAATGCATAATAAAAGTAATTTAGTACGATCGTACTTACGTTTTTTGTGGACAATTTGATATTTTCAATTTTTAGCTTGAGCTCTTCACAAAAATTGGCAGCTATCAATATAAACTGAAATTACATCAGTAACTGACAGAGAGTGATTGGCACTTGTCCGAAAAATGATAAGGACCTAAGAAATTATAAGGTCCGAAATTTGAAAAAGCAGTACCAACTGACTAAATCGAAAATTACCAAATCCAATTATATAATTTCTATTGATAAAAGTTATACAATATCCCTCGATTTTCAAAGCGGGAAAAATACTAATAGGTTATACTGTTCTCAACAAAAATTTTAATTCTTTTCATTTTTTTTGTTTGAATATTTTCAACAAAACTTTTTATTCTTTTTTTACTTTTTTTTTTTTTGCATATTTTCAATAAAAATGGACCAAATTTTAAACAACTATAGTAACGTATAATTATGTAGGTATAACATTGAATCATGGATATGTTTTCGAGTTAAAACTTTGACTTGTATTATTTTAGTAACCAATGTAATTAGAGAAGGGTAATGCTTTTCTATTTTTGCAATTCTTCTTAAAATTCATCTAAAAAACATATCCATGTTATAAATCTATGTAATATATCATGTATATTTATAAATATCTAGCTTAATATTTAATTGTATGTGAACCTTTCGAAAAATATATATGTTTTTCATCATTTTTTTTTTTTAATTTTCTATGTACTAGTAAGTAAATAGTATAAAATATTACATGTTTTAGTTTTAAGTATGTAGTAAAAAATAAGTATTCAAAAATGTATAATTATTTCATATAGTTGATACCTATGTTCATTTTATATGTAACTAATTATGTTATTATTATCAAAAAATATAATTATCATTCAAATGAAACAGTATAACTACTTAAACAAAAAAATAATTTTATAATAGAATTCTTAGAAATTTTACGTTGGCAACACATTTTATGCCGCCGTCTTTCGATTCCGGTCCTTATCATTTTTCGGACAACTGCCCCCAACTCACTGACAGAGATAACTGAAACTCGATTATGACAAAACCGATGGGTATTTTATTAATCAACGAGATTATTTAAAAATAATATTAAATTTACGCGTTCTCGATTGAGTAGAATTAACTATTGCATGTGACATCAAATGATGCCACCGCGCATGAAGAGGTTAATGTTAAAACATTAGCGCCGCCGTCCGTTTTAAAATCGATCCGTCGATAACAGCTCGCGCCCGGTGTGTTCATGAAATAAACGAGTGCAACAGACATTTTAATTCTGAAGACATGTTCGGACGATCAAACAAAAACAATGTGTTTTTTGCTCGATGTTCTCGCTTCGACAACGTATGTCGTTATTACCTTGAACACGATATGACTTTGGCACGCGTTACGCCATGCGCGCATCGTATAAGCACTGTTGATTGCTGGACAGATCAATAAACGTCTAATTAGTCGTTTCGACGAGAAAAGCGGTTTTTCGTCGAAAACAATACGTTAAATTACGAATCGTTATTCGGTCGGAACGCGCCACGAAAACCCGCAGTCCATCGGAAGTCCCGTGCACGCGCAAAACGGGTACCCTGAGGTCGTCGCATGAGTATGGTGCTCGTGCGGAGACGGTGGACCGTCAAATCAGCAGACAGTCGGGGTCAGGACGGTCGCTGGCAACGTGTGGACCCGTTCTGGTACACTCGGATCGGCATGCAAACGATAATAACTTTAATTCGACTCGCGTTGTAGGTCGAGCGCAATCCGATGCTCACAACGTCATCGCAACGCGTGTACGACGTCACCGGATCAAATGGAACTTGTTAAATCGCATTTGTCCCGTGATAATATACGTATTCGATTTTCGTTTTCTAACCCGGTAACCGGTTCTCCCATCCCCCCCTCCCCTTGCGCCGCCTTCGATGGCCCGAGCCATAAGCCCATCGGCAACGACCATCATCACTATTATTGCCCGAGTTCGTTGCACTATATGCCTACCCATGTACAATATAACCGATTCTAATACTTTCCACTGCGTTTTCGCGGTCCCCTCTCTCTTTCCGCGCCCGAAACCGTTCGTCAAAGTCTTGTCACCGTCAGCCCTCTCTCACCGGTGTTGGGTTAGGTTAGCGAATTTCAATGAGTTAACCAAATGTTTTCCGATCGTGTACACCCGTTCGTCGTACTGTACACGTGTCGTTCCCGTTTACTATCCGTACGAACGAACGCGCAATAATTAATAGGAAAAACGAAACGAGACTGTTTTGCAAGTAACCAAATGGAAAACCATAGGATTTAAACAGTATTTTATATTTCGAAACGGAAGCATAATGTACGTAAATATATATATATATTTATCGAGAATCAAATAATACACGGTTTTTGTTCTTTAAATTCTATAAAAGTGCTTAAAAATTCGGTCGAGAATACGATTTTACCGGCACCTATTATGTTGACCACAAATCAATAGAAAACGCGTGTTTATATTTTCCACTCCGTTGTTGTCGTGTTCGAATACGCAATAATAATAGTCTCAACTGTCGTTTACCTATTGTGTCATTCATTGGTAACGAATCGCATTGGATTTAAGTGTAGTCGAAACTTGCTCGTGATCGTAAATTATTATCATCAAAACCAATTATTTGTGTACCGTACTGGCTTTACAAGACGTAACACAATGGATATATATCGAACAAATAATTTTTCGTACGATCTATTATTGTTGTTTTTCCCGATAAACAATTAAGCTATATATTTTTTTATATTTATTTTAAACAAAAAATATTAGTCGTTGTCGATCGCCCAGCGGAAAATCGTCTCATACGAATCAAAGACGCCGTATCGTATATTTTTTCACTTTTCATTGTACGAAAACGCTTTGAACGCGAAGTGAGAATTAAAATTAAACACCTTTCCTTATACACGTGTGTGTATTAAGTGTACTCCGATGTTCGAGAACATCTGCGAAATGGAAATCCATTCAATAACAGTTCGCGTGTCCTAAATTTGAAGTGAACAATTAATAATAACAAATACAACACGCGCACGCACATTTATGAATACGTACGAGTACAACAGGAACAAAACACTGTAATCGTGATAAGTTGCAATAGTATAATTTCTCGTACACCGGTGGTTGTTCGTCGAGAAATAAAATAAATAAAAATATAAATCCTATTTGAAATTATTATTCGCGCCCGTATTAATAGAGTCATATATATGCGTTTTAGGTGATATATTGCTCAATGAAAAAGATAGAAACGTGGAGAGGATCAAAAGAGATGGCGGTAAGTAATTATCAGACGTTTAACAAATTGTACATATTATTTGTAAACTATTTACCTGAACATAATATAAATAACATTTGGTAGCGGTTCGTTGGATGATTTCTATGGAACGAGTGAGCACGCGTCGAATTATTAAATATCTAAAATATTTCTAACAAAACGAGATTTCTTTGTTTACGAAGCATGTTGGTACACACGCGCATCAGCGCTCTTTTACTAATTTTGTTTAAAAAAATGCTTCAAACATCCCATTTAACCTAATTCAAAGATTAGGCTCAGATTAAGGTACTTTAAATAAATTGTTTTCGAGAATTCATAATAATTTCAAAAAAAAAAAAAAAAATTAATTTACATATATAACAAACTCAGATATTCACAATACTGTGACCGTCTTTATTCTCATTTTTTTCTTCTTTATTTTTATAAAATTCGAAAATTTTAACTTTCAATTTTTTTTCTACACATTTTGACATAGGTTATGTGTATGTTTATATAGTAGTGTGTACATTTCTGTAAATTATTGCTGTAAATATTATAATATTTTCACTGTTAAGAAATCACACGAAGCGAATACTTAAATTATTCCAAATTATAATAGTAAAAATAACATTTTAAAAATCATTTTTGTATACAAAAAAAAAACTTATTTCTCTGTGCTAAACTTATATTTTCAATCAATCAAATTGATTTGTATTAACTTGTTAATTTGGCGGTGTTAAAATGTAAGTTATAAAATAATCCATAACCGATTGTTTTTATTATTAATACAATTAATTTATTGTAAAGTAAATTTAAATAAGTAATAATAATTAAAAAATATAGTTACAAATATTTTTAAATATTTATTATTTTGTTGGTATCATCAAAAACGTGGATTTTTTTCACATGATAAATTTGTAAAATGTTTACTCTTTAAAGGTACTTTTATAAAAACATTCACTACTTTATTGTAATATTTTATAATTATATCTTGCTATTCGATTAGGAATTGAAAATCAAGTATTTTTCACAAGGAAAACATTTTTACCCTAATTTAGTTTTTTATTATTTTATCCAATAATTTGTACAATAAGGTGTTAGCATTTACAAAAAATAACAATAATAATAATAACTACCGTGATGAAATCGTGCAAGACTTCGGAAATTCCTTCAAATCACTCGTTCTAAGAATAACTGCTTTACTGTTGTATATATAATTATTATCATATTATGTTTTGATGTATGTGTTGTTTCTTGTCTACTCTGTCGCTCTAACTTTGCTACCCCCCTCTGGTTTAGATGTCACTGTTCTGTTGTTGGACGAAAACGGAAAGAAAAAAACATCCCCGACTGTTGGACTATTGTCGTCGATGGCCCGCACGTTCGTCCAGGACGGTGTAACCACCGAGTACGCGACCCACGTTATCGGCACCACCGTGGGCGACCGTTACGCGCACATAGTGAGCACCGGTTCTCGAGTGTTTTACGATAATATAAAGCCGACCAACCGGCACGACACGCCCGAGATTAACTTGCAAACCATATTGGACAACTTGGGGCAACCGCATGTATACGAGCACATCAAGGAAGAGGAAACGAATTTCATAAAAGGCAAGCAAACCGAGCCACTCCCGACCACTGCGGAACCGATCACCAAAGCTAACGTATCCGTTAGACAGGAAGTGTCGGTGAGGAAAAACTTCAGCCCGGATTCTATTAAGCCGGCAAAAGTGAACGCGAAAAATGGATTACCGACGTTTACGGTCAAAAGCAACGACGAAGACTATTTGCCAGCGGCGGAAGTCACTACTAAGCGCGAGGACTCGTTCCGCAACAAACTAAGAGCGTCGAAGAACTTGTTCAGGAACGGACTCAAACCGGTCGAGGTTAAAAAATACGAGACCGTGACGTATTTCGGATTCGCGGACTTCATGACCACTGTCGGCAACACGGTTATTATATTTATGCCGAAAACGCCGACGCTGCCCGATGCCACGGGCGTCACGAGCATCAAAGGCGAAGCGACTCTCCGACCCGAAGACATAATCAGTCCAACGAAATCTGTGACATTAACGACCGCTAAATCGTTGGAGCCCACCGCGGAGAACTACGCTAATGCTATAGAGTCTAGTATGGTAACCGCAGAAGAAACGATGGCCTTGCCTACGGAACCGCTGTCCCGGCGCATTTCAGAAACCACAAGAGTGTTTAACAACGAACAAGAAGCATTGGGCCTATTGAAAACAATCGGGGGCGTGGATGTGATCGACAGCAGGACGACCAGACTAACCACGTTCTTCTATGGCTCGTACATTAATGGTAAATACACGCAGCTGGAGCAAACCGTCTCGACGTTACTCTCGAAACCGTTACAAACTTCTAAACCATCTAAGGCCGAAATACCAATGACGAAAATACCTACGACGACCGAACCTCCGGTGACGACCGAACTTCCAGTGACGACCGAGAAAATCATGAACGAAATCACTACCGAATCGGAAGTAGACGTTCCCACGACACCGGAAGAAGAAGTTGCCATTTCGCCGACTTCATCTTCCGATGGAACGTTGTACAAGACGTACACATATTTAACGACGTTCTTCATCCCTGTAGACGATAATTTGACTACTACGTCCGTAAAATCAAGGATCGTGCTGTCACCAGAACCTACTCACACGACCGAAACCTCAATGACTCAAATCACTACGAGTACAACGGAAACTATTCCTACAACAACTCCTGGAGATGACGATATTATGAAATCTACTACAACGGAGGAAATGACGATTATAACTGAAAAAGAATCGGATGAAAAAGAAACGCCAGAGTTGACTACTATTCCAATGAAAGAAGAAATGACCACAGAAAATCCTGTTACTAAAGATTCCGATGATGACGAAATGATGACTGAAATGATGACTCCGACAACTATAAAACCAGAAAGTGAGGAAGAAGTGGAACTGTTATTCAAAACATTCTACACGACGTACACATATTTGACAACATTTTTCGAACAATCGACCACTAGTGTTTTAAGTAGAGAAGAAGTAGTTACTAATATTATCACATCTACGCTGGAAAAAGATTTTCTTGCCACTGATCCCGCGGTAGCCGGTCTTTTCGATCGGGAAGAAGGAAACTTATTAAATACTGTAGCGCGTGAGACAGCAAGGAGTCCGAGAGTATTAGCTACCCGCGTTGGTTCAGGAAGACCATCTTCTGCTTTCTTACAAAAGCCTTCTGATGATTTATTTGCTTCTACTTTAGATTCGGTAGACTTTAAAAGAGAATTAGCCACTCCCCCGTTAGACGATATTAAGACATTTTCAAAAACGTATACGTATTTAACAACACGTTTAAACGAAGGATCGGTCAACCTCAAAAATCAGGCTAACATGGTTAAGTCGTCAAATATTCCATTTTCACTACGTATTCAACCAACTTCAGCACAAAATGTCATCAAACCTACAGTACTAAAAGTACCAGACGCAATGTCGGAACCTATGGATGAGCCAGAAACTGTTCATGAAGAACTGAACGATGAAAAACAAGAAGTAGAAACAAAAAAAGATAAAAAAAATGAAACTTCGGTTACACCATCATACAAATACGACATGACTATCACGAGAAATCGTACTAAATATAATACCGACGACGATAAGAAGCCTATGAACGACGTAATTAGTGAATCAATGGTTACGGATACGAAATCAATCTCGTCAAACACAATTAAACGAAAAGTGTCGACTGATGAAGACGAAGATATGGAAAGTTCTGAAACGAATGATAATATAGAATCTTCTCCAACACATCAATTGCAAACTAGTTATACGACCTATACGTATTTTACTACGATTTACAAAGGCAGTTCTAGCGAAATCGTTAGTCGATTTGAAACGGTAACAAATGTAATACCTCATACAATTGAACCGACTGAGATAGACAATTTGAACAGTGAAGAAACTTCACTGCCAGTAACTTTTTTCACGACTTACACTTATTGGACAACTCTGTACAAAGACGGTAACACAATAGTTACTAGTCGTGAAGATACGTTAACCAATGTTGTGTCTCCTACTGTATCAGATAGTATTAAAATTACACCCACAATAAAGCCATCATCAATGCTTACGGCTACTGAAAAACCACACGAACTCGAGCCTACTACGTTCTTCACTACGTTCACATATTTTACCACTTCTTACCTTGATAATGAAACAATAGTGAACAGTAGATTGGAAACCGTAACTAATGTGATGAACACAACAAGTGCTGAAGAAAATGTATCTAACGAAAATAAAAGCGAGGATAGTGTTATTAAAACTATGCCAGAGAAACCATTGACTGACAGTACACCAATTGCAGTTTTGAAACCCATAGGGTTGATATCATCCATCTTAACCCAAGAAGTTAACAATGGGGAAACGACTTCATTTACTACGGATGTATATGGCACTTACATTGATGGATTATACGCCCAAGTACTCGAGAGCCGGTCAAATATTGTTAAAAACGTATCACCGAGTGGAATGAAATCTGATGGTAAAAATACAGGTATTGTGGCGTTGAACGAGGGTAAAATTATTGACGCTGACG
The DNA here is from genome assembly GCF_003268045.1 of Sipha flava. Lineage (NCBI taxonomy): Eukaryota > Metazoa > Arthropoda > Insecta > Hemiptera > Aphididae > Sipha > Sipha flava. The sequence continues at coordinate 288,231 of NW_020272883.1, forward strand.
GAATCAGTACCACATTTTACACAACAAAAGCTATTGGTACTTATATTGATCAGCTTTACGCTCAAGTCATAGAGAGCACATCGTCAATTAAGGTTAATGATAAGAAAGTTACTGATCCTTCTACAACAGTACTAGGTGCTAAGACATATCGAACTGGTTTAGTAAGTTTAATTGAAGGTACAAGTGTTAAAGACATAAGTACAACTTACTATGAAACAAAAGTTATAGGGAAAGTAGTAGATGGAAAATATACTCAAGAATTTATAAGCGATTCTAAAGTTAAAACAGGAGTGAAACCTACTGCCGTTCAAGAAATTAAAGCTTCTTCCACACAGTTGAATGAAATTTTGCAAAGCGAAATGCCTATATCACCGTCCCCTGCAGCAATTGAAAGTTCACAGGGCGAAAACGGTTCTACAACCGAAAAAAGCGAAGAAACCGAAGATTCTAAAAAGAAAACTTTTCCTGTAATTAGGCCATTCGCTTCAAGGCCCAGACCAACATTCCAACCGAAAAAAAAAACTATTGACAGTGTAGGTGCTGCTACTATAAATAGGAGTATAACACCCACAATAGTCGCTACTCCAGCGTTAAAATCAACCGAAAAGGGTGTAGGAGGACCCTCTAGCAGAAATCGTTTTTCGGGAGTCAGAAAATCTAGTTCATCTCAACTGCCCGAAATAATTCCATCGTCGTCAAATAGCCGAAAATATTCTAGATCCAAAAGTGCTAATACACCAGTAATCTCACCTTCGGTCAATTTCAAGAATAGAACACCTTCTTCGACATTAAAAATCACACCCACATCATCAACTACGCCTAGTTTTGGAGGTTCTAGAAGAAGTAGTTTGAGTCAAAGACAATCAAGCTCGAGGCTGAGCTCAGATATAACACCCAAAAGTTCAATACCGTCAAGGTTCAGAATAAGACCGACAGCATCTTCGAATTTTAATCGACAATCAAGTACTATAACAACAAGTACTGAAGAAATACCGGACAACAATGAGGTTAGCACATCATTAGTGTTAGACGAAACTTTATTAACTTCTAATAATGATGAGGAAGAAATCGCTGCATCACCATCAACAACGGAATCATCAAGAAGAGGAAATAACCCTTTGTTAAAACTTCGTCGACCTCCATTACCTAAAACTTCAATTACAACACAACCTCCAAGAAGAAATTCTGCAAGAACTACAGTTAGAACAACAACAAGTACCACTACTACCACACCTAGGCCCCAAAGACCAAAAACACCAAGTCCTTTAATTACACGTAACCGGCCAAAACCGGTTAATGGATTGTTGCCGTCTAGAAGTTTCGGTAAAAAAGAACAAGAACAAGAAGTAACAAGTGAACAAAGTTTGGACGAAGAAAAACTGCCACAAGAAATCAATGTAGATGAAGTGATTGATGATAATTTCGATAGTACCGTTACACAAGTTGAAGCACAATCCAATGCAGTATCGGAGACAGAGCGACCGTTAAGGGGTAGTCGTACTTTTAACAATAACCAAGTTCAAATTCGGCCTTTTACTAGAGGAAGAAGTAGAGCAAGAAGACAAGTCGAATTTGGAAACAAATATGATAACAGTAGAAGTTATAGAAGTAAACAGCCAGCTAAAAATACTGCCGTAGATTATTACTATTATGATGAATATGTGGAGCAAGAAACTCCTGCACCGGTAAGAACACCTCCACCTTCAAGAAGGCAACCAAGTCGATCTAGACAACAACAGCAACAACAACAGCCACAACAACAAAGAGTAGCACCTACTACTTCGTCTTCTACTGTGGGCAGATCACAGTTCACTTTACGTGAAAAGACTCCTACAACAGCGGCTCCAGCGCCAACTTCGAGAACTTCGAATTTTAGAAGAACGCGACCACCAGTGCAACAAGAATCTACTACGGCCAAAAGATTATCTAGATTAAGGTATCCAACTACAACACCGGAACCAGTACGCAATAATCGCCGTTATACGCCCTCGGCGCGTAGACAAAATACGCGAACAAGAAACAGAGAAGATCTAAATACGTTTTCTAACTCTCAGAGTATTTTCGATGGATCGATCACAGTCACACATAAAATACCAACAGAATTAACAATACCTATAGTTATAGGGAAAAATACGGAGTACAAACAAGTTTTGACAGCTAAACCTAGTATCGAAATACTCGGGCCTCACCAATATAGTACTGTGGCTGGTAAAAATGGTTATCCAGTAATTCAGCTTGCCAGAGAAGTCACTGAAACATTACCGAGTGGCGCTACAGAAATAACTAAATTTATTATTTATGAACAGCCGACAAGCAGTGTAACGTTTACTCCCACTTATATTAGAGGAAGAAAAACTTCGTACGCTCACATTGTACCTAGTACCATTTATGAAGTGAAACCCGAAGTGAGTACCATTCAACCACAACTGGCTAATAATGCACCATTGGCCAATTTACTGTTGTCGCAATTGCTTTTGGGTAACTTGGGGATTCAGCAAACGGCAAATCCATTATTAGCTTTGAATTCAGCAATGGCTGTCCCGCAATCACCCACCACAGAGTTCAAAACAAAAAGTACGACTTATGTAACAACAGTAACGCACTCCACGTCCACTGTACTACCGATTACTTTTAGAGGAAAAGTAATTTCCACAACTGTTATTGACAGTTCGTCTAATGTTATTACGGCTACTGAATATATCACTGAAACAATAGTTACAACTCCGACTATCCAACAGTCTAACAACCAACTAAATACATTATTATTGCCTGCATTACTACAAGCTCAGCTGCTAGGACAAGCGACTACATCAAACAGTCTACTTGGTAGCATTGATTCCACGCATGATGAACTTCTCCAAGAGTTAATCGAACCAACCCCGAAGTATGAAGATAATGTTTCACAAAAAGATGATTCTAAACCGGCAAAGAAAAAAAGTATAGCTAAGAAACCACCAGACCCGGCTATACAACCGGCGGAAGCGAGTGTTGTGACACTATACGTATCCGGTAAAAGACCCGGAGAGTTTAGTACAGTTTTATCGACGGTAAATTTTGATGAAACTGTAACCGTTCGTAAACGTGAGGTAGAACCTTCGTCGGTTATCGATTTATTGGCGACTGAATTTGAAGACATTTTGCTGTCGTCTACCAATGATGAGCAAATTCAAAGATATAACGAAGAAGAAACACAAAGCTTAGAAAGTATATTAGGTGATGTGAGTAAAAATGTGAAAATTGAAAACCGTGCTACAAAAGTTAAAGTAGTCATTGTTGAGCCCTCTTCTCAACAAGCCCAAGAATCTACCGGTCATTTTTTATTGAAAGGCTCCGCTGATACTCCAGTTCAGCGGGAAGTCATAAACTCAAAAATCTGGAGTTTAAAAAATCGAAAAAAAAGAGACACGTCCAATTTTCTATCTACTAAGGACGTATTTCTGTTCGATTTTCCAAAAACACCGAAAACATTTTTAACCCAAAGCATTTTTTACAATGTTGGTGATAGGGACACTTCTTCTTTTACTTTCTCAAAAAATCTACAAGACTATAAAACTGGCACCATAGGTAAGATTTTGTTTTATAATAATAATTCTTAGAACGTCTGGTTTAATAATTAATTATTCATATTTTAGCTGATGAGCAAAGGGGGTTTGATGAGAGGCGATTTAATTTTGCTACAAAAAAAATGAGCAATGGCGTCGAAGTTATAGTTGCTGGAGACAAAAGTACTTATCCCGGCCAAGCCAGCGTATTAAGGGTACTACCCACATCGCAAGCAAAGCCCATTACACTCGCTCCAAGTACACTGACCGATCACATGCTTATGATGCTACCCCATCCAATTAAACAAGTTTGTTCTAGAGATTATTTGTTTTTCATATAATCATTGAATAGTTTTCTTCATTCTTAAATTTCGTTGTAGAGCATGAATAATCAGTTTGTTACCAAAACATATCTGACTACATATACGTATCTAACAACATTTTTGGATGGAGAAGCTACTGTTGTATCCAGCCGAGAAAAAGTGGTATCTAACGTCGTAACAGATGAAGTGAATAAAATCACTCCTACTTCTACACTTAGTCAGGTAACATTGACAGCCAGTCCAAGTTTAGAAACCGGTGTGTACCACACGACTTATACGTATTTGAATACCATCGTTGATGGAGACATACCTCTCGTCATGACAAGTCGCAAAACTGTAGCTAATACAGTAACAGCGCCTCATGAGTTTCTCACTCCTTTACAACCATCTGAACCAGCTTATCATAATACCAACACCTATCTTAATACAGGTAAGATTACTGATATATTTAATTTAATTTTTTTTTTTTGTTACCATAATCATTATTATTCTTAGTTTCGTTTACCAAAACGTTGAATGATGGTCCTGATTACACTGTGGTAAGCACAGAGGATATATTGACTCAAGTAGTAATAACACAAACGGACAACACACCGACGTTGGATACAGTGAAGTTGAACCTGGAAAGTGCATTATCGGATGTGACTAAAACGTATTACGTCACGTATACGTATTTAAACACCATTCAAGATGGAGACAATACAATTGTCAAGTCCGATATATCAGTATCTTCGGATGTAGTCACAGAAACGTATCCAGTATCAACTGCAATGCAAGAGATACAAATGACGCGTACCGTTGATAAATTACCATTTCATTTGTACGCCACTAAGACCTATTTAACAACATTTACTTATTTCACCACATTGTTGAAAGATAATGATGGGAAAAATCCATCCAGCACACAAGTTAAATCAAGAACCAAAATTGTACAGAACATAGTAACTGAATCATTAAACACTTCAATATTTAATACAGATTATTTATCTTCGATAAGCTCGTCTGTACATAATGAAAAAATACCTATCACTGCCACTGCAACTTTGGACAATGGTCAAAAAATAGAATTCACTGCTATGAATGATTTATTGCCAAGTAAACAATTTGAAATTAATCCAACCCAATCTATTCAAACACAAGAAACGTTAAAACCAACAATAACTGAAAACACTTATAAGCCTGCTGATAAGTTGAAAGATACAATCAAGCCATCAAGTGTAAGTAAAGTGTCTCAAAAGACTGAAATTCAAAAACCACCGAAAAAAAACTCTCCGACCAAGTCTGAACAACAATTACCAACAAATACAATAACTGTCAAGCCAGATAATACGAACGTCGGAGGATTAATTAATTTTGGAACAATAGGAAGTAGCTTAACTGCTCTTAAACCTGTTATCAGTGCTGTTGCTGGTATAATTCAAAATAATTTAAAAAATGAACAAAAAACCAAAAATGTCCATGTGCTACAAAAATCAACACCAAAACCAATGAAACAAGAAACAACAAGTCGAGCTCCAATATACATACCAGTTGGTGGACTAGCAGACTCTGACGGATCAGAAAGTCAACAATATCCAGATACAGATCAAAGGCATCCACACGTTGGACCTGCAAGGCCACCTGTTGAAGCGTCTTTAATATCTGGAGGAATTCCTATAAGCCCTGGTGAAGTAATTACGACAAACAGTGATGTAATAATTGGTAAGCCTTCAGTTTTAGGTCCAAGACCACCTATAGAAAATTCAAAGAAAGAAGAAACACCTTATGGTATGAGGCCTCCGATTGAAAATTCAAATAGAGAAGAAATACATTTCGATATAAGACCACCGATAGACAATTCGAATAGAGAAGAAATACCTTATGGTATAAGACAACCAGTAGAAAATTCAAAGAGGGAAGAAATACCTTTTGGTATGAGACCACCCCCTCCTCCACAGTTCAAAGACAAAATTTCCGTTCCGAATAATTTTGCAAGAGAACACTTGAAAAATCCATTACCTCATACAGATAGAAAAAATAATCAGCCTCCTCGATATCACGAAAATCGCGTACAGGCTCAATATCAATTGACGAATGCACCAATTAAGTCTGAGGTTAATATTATACCATTAAGCAAACCAGATCCTTGGCCTACAAAGTTTGTGACTGATGTTCAGCCGTTGGTTTTAAAAAATCCAGATATTCAACCACAAGTTAGTTATGGTAATCAATATTTGATCACATCCAATCAACCAGCGTTTTTGGAACAATCTTCTATTGATCCGTTATTGGTAAATATAAAACCATCTCAAGTTGCCCAAGTTGTGATTCCGCATGGAAGTCAAACAGCATTAATATATAGTGATCAACCTGCAGTTGGCCACGGTCCTAAAGGAGAAATTTTTAATGACCCACAGCCATATCCGGAAAACCATGTAAACCCAGGCTTTGTAGGATTAGAAATTTATGGTACCTTAAATCCAACGAATAATGTTGCATCAAAAATACCAGCGAATGCAATGAATTTTGACATTCCCGTCTCTCCAGCAGGAGGCATAACTGTGGGTGACTCGGAATCACATCATACCGTTCTGTTCGATAATGAGACGGAAGAAGTTAAAACAAGACCTGTACACGTTTTAAAACCACCACAGATTTCGAACAATCAATATTTAACACCACCGACAATCTCTCAAGTTAACTCATTCGTAAGAAGACCCGATGCCGTACTTTCAGTCGAAGATGATTTGTTACAATTTGAAGACGGTGAAGTCACCCAAGAATCGAAAAAAAATCCACTAAGACCCGGAGAACTCCCGTTTGGCGTTCATAGTAGTGAGTTGGATGACGATCGAACTCCAATAATTACAGGCAAACCTATCGTTGGTAATTTTAAAGGTGAAGAACAAACGTTGTCGATCGGACAACCTGTAAGTAACAATGAACAAACGGAATTAAAACCCGGACACTTTGTTGTTCCAAATAATAAACGTCCTGATCTCCAATATAATATACAACATTCAAAAAATGAACAAGCAATGATAAATAATGCAATAAAACAGAATAAACTTATGATTAATGTTCCACCAAGGGATGATATTAAACAAGCTATGAATATGGACGAGAAAGTACCACCACTACCAATAGTTAAACATGAACACAATGATTTAGAGAGTCAAAGTAGTACACCACAACCATCCATTGTTAAACCAAACCGTGACAATGAAGTGGTAGGCTTATCGCCTCCTCCGATTCTTACACATTCATTGAAACATGATAACGTTACACAGAGACCTTTAGGATCTAAAAGACCTTATCGCCCACAGCTAAAACCTTCAACTTCGGCACCACCATATCAATTTGAAAGACCACTGACTAGAAGACCAGTAAAGCCCTCTAATAATCAAGAAGAAATGATTTTGAAACCTTTATCAACGACCGCGAAAATTGAACCTGTTCATAAATGGGAGACTCCTTCGAATTCAAGACATGATTATAGATCAAAATACAAGGAGGAAAAGCCTGAAATATTGAAAGCAGAAAGTAAAGTCATCAGTCAAGGCTCAAATATCAAATCAAATGTACAAGAAAAACCTAACGAAAAAACCGTTATTTTTAGCGGTCCGGTAACAAATGTAATACCTACTGTTATCACAATGGACACAATGAAATGGCATGAATACAGCCCTATTTCAAGTACAGAAAGTAAAATCGAAACAGTGCAATCTACAACAGAAACTCCAGCGCTAACATCGTCTACTCTTGGTATAATAAAATCGTACACCACACCTAGTAAGCCCACCACAAGTAAAACTACCGACTATCATAGCGTTATTAGTGTTGTTGTTAAAAACGAAGAAAAAGTCGAGGAGAAATCTAGTGAAAAGGAAGTTGAAAATCCAACAACGCCAAAGCAAAAATCACAAATGAGACCTCAGGTCACAATATTACAATTACCAGAAAGACCTTCATTCATGGACGAGTTCCATAAACAATTACATCAAGGATCATCGCTCCCGACGCGATTTGTTACTCATACACAAACGTTATCGGTAACTATAACGGAAACAACGGTCTTACAAAGTGATGGACTTGAACCATCTACACATACACTTGTTCTCACTAAAACACAAACCTCCACTTTAGTGGATACAGTCACTGAATTCCATACGTTGGTTAAACCCACGCAAGTCCTGTCTACAATAACAACCACGCTTCCCGCGTCTATTCACTCTGATCCAGTGCTTTTAGCACCTGTTGTTGAAGGTACAAAAACAAAAACCATAAATGTGCCACCGGACGAAAATGAAACATTATTAGTGGTCATGACAGATAAAAAAGGAGGAGGCGGGAACCATGGAATACCGCCAGAAATACAAGTTCCCGATGAAACAAACGAAATAGGACCCAGTGATGTATTGTTGAGTGGTATTTTAACGCATTCATCAGATTCTGAATGTCGACCTGAATGCAAGGCATCAAAAAATGAAATATGTCAAAGAGTAGAAAACGTTATGAGATGCGTCTGTAGGCCCGGTTTTGCAAGAATATTTATGGACCGACCTTGTAAACGTGAGTAATGATTTTGATATATTTTTATAGTACTATTCTAAAAACTGTGTAAAAATTATGTATTTTTATCAGCAACTTATACGTACACAATGAAGTTGGTATTGGACAAATTCCGCAAAGAACCAATTAAGTATTCGTCAAATTTAGAAAACCCGGGTTCAAATCAATATCAGCAATTAACCGAAGCCACAAGGGAAGGACTGAACCGGATGTCAATGCAATCAGATCTAAGAGATATTTACCACGGTGTGATTGTAGGAGGTTTTGAACCTGTTGAAAATGGTGAAAAAGCCGCCGTTTCATATATAATACAGGTAATGTTTTACCGACGATAATACTCGTATTATTCTTAATAAATTCTTATTACTATAGCTTTTAATCTTTAATTGTTTTACTTTAATTTTAAGCTATCTGAAAACGCAGAAGACACTAAATTGTGGGAAGCGACGAAAAAATCACTGAGGGCTACGAATTACAGTTTAGGAGGAACCGACGTATTCGCTGCTCGTGATCAATTACAATTATTGTCAGCAGAAGGTATACAAAATATTTACCAGTAATAATTTTGTTCAAAAACTTAAATTGTATTTTTTGATAAGATTTTGATGAATGTACCGATTCGAAGTTCCACGACTGCTCAGATAATGCTAAATGTTTTAATTTACACGGAACGTATACTTGCAGCTGTAAAGAAGGATTCACTGACCTTTCGCATAACACTCAATTCCCTGGTCGAGTTTGTTCATGTAAGTAATTTAGATTTACTTATTTTTATTAGAATCTATGCTTTCAATGTAAAATCATTGGATGTTTATTTTTTAGCCGAACTTATTGGATGTGACGTGTGTAACTATCATGGTACTTGTTATTTAAGCAATCAGGACCAGACGATCTGTGAATGTTTCCAATGGTACGCTGGTAAACACTGTCAGTTTAACTTGAAAGGTAAATAATCTTATAAAATATGCAATATTTTATACTTAAATAAAGTTTTAATATTTAATTTTATTTTTATCAGTTTTATTATTGGGTTTGATTGCCATTGGAGTGATGTTATTGTCACTACTTGTCGCGTGTTTGTTAATGGCTTGTTGTAAAAAACGATCCAGGGAGTCGGTTATGGGTTTGTATCAACCTCAACGTCCAGTTATAGGTTTCAGACGTTATAGAAATATGATAGCGACGACGAGTGGAGACAAAAGAGCGATGATCAGTGTCGATACAGGCAGCGAGACAAGCGTCGACCATACCCCTCCTCCTTATGTTAAACAAGTGAGTGGTATAACATTTTGATGGTGAAGTAATTTAATGACTGCAAATAATATAGATTGTCAATATGCAGAGACAAACTCACGCGCAAGTCCATTCTCAAATGAAGGCCCCATCTCCATCTATTCACGGGGGCAGTACCATGCGTAGTGGATTGGAACAAAGAGATAGAAGTCTTACTGTAATGATACCTAGGGCGAAGTATAGGTCAACCCCTCAGCAGGCTCCGTCGATATTAACCATGTCCACTTTTGGACCGGAACAGAAAGCAATGTCGTACTTGGACTCCAGACAAACCCCGACAAAGGTAGTCAATTATTTACATAATTTCGATGAAATATGTGGAAAAAATGTTTTCAATGCACGTTGTTTATATGTAGGGTTCAAGATGTAGCAGCAGGAAGCCGAGTGATTCGACTCAAAGATCCGTAGATATTCAACCTCCCCAACGGAAAAAACACGCTGCTCCAAGAAAACCATCTACCGGTATAATATTGAATTAATTATTTTAAAGACCAACCAACATTTTCAATTAATCACAATATATGTTTAATATAATATAGGGGCACTAGTGTCCGCTGGATTCGAGGTTTCGGCTACCGTTGTTAAAACTAAAGAGCTAGCCGAAACATATGTAGGCCATGAGGACGACAAACCAGATTTCAACACTGGTAGAACGACAGCTGCGAGGTAAATAAACCAACACAAATGTTATACGTTGCGAACAATTTTATTTTTTATCTATCAATTATTTGTTAATTACGATCTAGAACTGTGTCTGTAGCAAGATCATTTGACGAAACGACCATACAACCACCGACGAGACGCTATCATCCGGAAAGTCATTATGAATCGAAATCACAGTACTCGCATAAAACAAATGATGTAAGAAAAATTATTATTCACTCAAATTACATTATATTTATATGTATAATATTACGAAACATGGAGAAAAATTCTATTGTAATTAATAAAACGCATTGAAAAAATGGGCTTACCTCTCGTAACCTACAGCAAAGATTTCGGCGAACAAAAATAAAACAGAAATTAGTAATCTGTTAATACTCGGAAATTAATAAATAAATAAATGATTTATATTTAGAAATAAATAAATGCATAGTCTGGAGTTAAAGACTAAAAAATATTATTATTTTTTAGTATATTAATATGTAATTTTGTTGGTTTTTTTTAGGAAGGTCACACAATGGTCGAAAGAGACTTGGGCTCCACGTATCTGATGCCTCAATCAAAACTATATAAACCTGATAACAGGGTAATTTATATAAATAAAACAATATTACATATATTGGAAAATTACTACTTACGTTAATTGTTGATGCGAAATGTGAATTCAGTCGTTAAATTTTTATTATTACAGGGCAGCGATACATCGAACTTCGACTCTCTATGACGGAATTAAATCCGTATTTAATCGATCATGCCATATAATAATATAATTAACAGTCATATGAGAATTCCATGAGAAATATTCGTTTCAATTTCGGCAGATTAATCATCTTAAGAATTTGTCAAACGCTGGATTCGTACGCACAGTAATATAATACATGTAATACTAAAATAAATGTTTCAGATAATCATCTTATGTTATATCTATGTTGTACAGCTTCCAAAACTCTGTACTCTTAATTTATTGTTGTATAATGATATTATATTATAATGTCCTAAAACAATATTAATGTTAGTGTTTATAATAATATGTTACTCTATATAATATTAATAATACACAATGCCATATAAATAGGTAATTTCGTTATTAGTTTAATTGTATATTATTATTAATTTTTATTAAATACTTAAAATTATTGATACTAAAGTCCATTTGTTATGAGATATTCTCTTTTCTTGTGATTGCCTCTTGAAGGACTAATCATAATGAAACGACAATATCTCTTTTGATATTTTTATTTAATAATATGTTTCAATGCCTTTAGCAAAGTTATAATAATATAATTATGTTTTGTTGATTTGATGACCTCATTTTTAAACTGCAGTTAAAATTAGTTATTAAGGATACCAAGCCTTATTTGTGCCAAGAAAATATTGTCATCTTTCGAAAATACATTAACAGATAATTTGTGAACATGAGTGTTTGTTGTTTTTATTAAACCTGTTTCATATGTATACCAAAATTAATTATTAAAAAATAAATATTATGTAATTGCTAATGCAATTAAAAATGATTATGTTAGCATACCCAATTGGCTTTATATGATATTTTAAAATAGAATGTTCAGTGTTGTATTTCAAAAAGCTCTCTGTGTAGATCAGGAGAAACACTAAGGCTAAATGTCATCCACGAATGTTTATTATATTCTTTTATACCGGATAAACCTAAATAAACAGAGAACCACTCAATCGATAAGGTTATAAAAGGTGTCCGGAGGAAAAATTGTACTGTTATTGATTCCGTGTATACGTCTTTTGAATCTAATCATATTAGTTTATATTATTTCAAAAGCAACGTTAAATTATCATACTGAAAAATAACTCTGAACGAGTAAAAGTGATTTGTTGTTAAACTTCATATTCATCATAATTGTGGCTCAAGTGGTTCATATGATAAATTAATAAATGTTCACTCTTATGTATTTGTCAGAGACTACTCATAAGTTTCAACAAAAAAAAAATAAACACTAAATTTATAAATAAAAAAATAGTTAATAAATTCTTTGAGTTAATTTTTATCCCTATATTTGTGTATACTGTATCTAATTCAGAATACATAGTGTGTAACTAAAATTATTCTTCTTCTAAGTTAATTTATTCATGTATAAAAACATTACGAAAAAGAAATTCGATTATTAAATTCAATATTTTAATAACAGTCTGTTAATAATAATGTTTTTCGTGATGTCTTTTTGTTTACTATTCATATAGTACCTATTGGGCCAATTATTTTTAATTCATTTATCTCGGACATCCCACAGTTTTCCCACAATTACATAGCACTTTTCGTCGACAACAATACGTTGAAAATCGTAATTAATCCCTCAATGAGCTAAGGTATACTATTCTCGTTCTAGTTTAACCCTACACCTAAACAACTGGTGTTCAATAACGAACGAATTCCATGGAAACCTACAATCAAGTAACTCAGGCGTTATACTCGACAAAATACAAACATGGTAGGTCGACATTCCTTCGAAGATTCAACAAACGTATCAACGGTTAGCTTATTAATTTGTCTAAAAATAATTTACTTTATTGTGCAAAAGTTATATAACATTGATTTTCTATTTCGATGTATAATTTTATATAACAAATGATAAAAATGTATTTGATTGATTTAATTATTTTAAATCCATAATATTTAGAAAACAAATTATTATTATTTCATATTAATCGAATAAAATAAAATGTTTAAATATAAATTATATTTTTACGTGATGATATTTAAATTTTTGAAGTAAATCTATGATTTGAGTAGATTTTTAAATGTTGAAAGGAACACTGTATGTAGGTATATTTTTCTTGCGGTAATATGAAAAATAAGTAAATATTTTTCTATCGTTTGGTATACGTAGACAGGGGCCAGTTTGGCTAAAGAGTTTCGCTGTATAAATTAAATTAATTTATAAATGTATGTAATAAAGAAAACGTACAATTCTTCGGAACAATAACTTTTCGACAACTTTGACAAATATTGTTTTATTGTAACTAATAATAATTTTATGTAACATTATTAATAGTTTTTTGTGGACAACAACTATGAAATTTTTCTCTTAAATAAAATATATTTAATAATTTTTTATTTGCGAGGTATTATATAATACTAAGCATATACTCGTATAATAATTTAGATATAATTTGTACAATATTTAGTCATTTTTAATATTTAATTAAATAAAAAAAATCTATTAAAATAATAAATCTATAAAATCAGTATTTACAGCATATAATGTCAATGGCCTTAATATGGTCTGTACACAGTAGTTTATTGAGATTACTAAGTTTATGCGTTTTGGTACATCATCATAGATTGTTGAATAGCCAGAGTCTTTTTGTCGTATTCGATTTGACATTTTGACGGAAGTTGTGTAAGAGCAAAATAATTATAAGTAAACTCTTATTATGATAATTTTTCTCTGAAGCCTAATGACAACAATGAACAGTATAATAGTAAAAATAATAATAGTAATACCGGTTTAATTACTATTACATACATATAGCTACCAAATAGTTAGTAAAAAGTTAATTTATATTTTAGCTTATGAATATCGACAGTTAAAGGCCGGAGCAATGTAGACTACACGATCGCGGATTTAAGAGTACCATTTACAATATTATTGTCATTTAAAATATCTAAAATTTAAAGATGCCCAACTGAAATAATAAATCAAGACTGCAGAAAGCCAATGATTTAGGATTCAATTGGATACCATACGATGAAAAAATGGAAATTCGATTGGACGGTATGACGACCTAAAGTAGTCGATACTGAATGAACAGTGAAATAATAAGGGGCTTTTCGTGAAAGATGCACACAAGTGCAACGGCTGCAGTATCAATACCATCCACAGGCGCAGATTCAGGGTTAGGTTAGGATTAGGTCATTGACATCTTTGCAATTTAATCATTATAAATATATTAACAAAAAAATTTCATTCGAGGTAGTAGCTTATTTTTCATTAGGTATTAATAATTAATAACCTACATATTACAATATATAAATGTTTAATCATTGTAAACTCTGATTGCAAAGAAGCTACTTGGCTATGGCTAACAGATTTTTTTGATTTTTTTGAACATTTAATTATTTATTTAAAAAATGTCCTAAAAAGAGTATGCAATTCAAATAATATTTTGATGACATTTTTTACTAAGTTAAAACTAATGAAAATGGTAAATTGAATTATAAAGGTCTTAACAAAAAATTAAACTTGGTGTTCAATAGGGATTAGTTTGAAACTAAATTCTAAAATTATGTATATTATAGTCCGGGAATTTCTCATTCTGCTCTAATAACAGAAACTAGATCAATTTGTACTTAATTTATAATTTAAAGTTTTAACATACATTTTAATAAATAAGTTACATTGTACAATTTTCTTAATAAATTAGTGTGAGTTTATTTTAATTTTTTGTAAAAAGTTTTCTAACCCTGATAAAGATTAAGATCGCTAGAAATATAATTTGAGGCACTAAATTTTAAATACCCATAATTTACAACTGAACTTTAGAGGAAAGAAAACGAGTATTCTAGAAAAGGTACAAACAAGCATTGCTATTATATTTTTAAAGTAAGATCAATTTCGAATTAGAAATTCATCATTAAGGACATACAAAGTCAATAAAATATTAAGTAATAATGTTTTGAGTCACGATTTTATCGACTTTGTATATACCTGACGATGAATTTCTAAATCGAAACCGGTCGTCTTAACGAGTATTTACTCGTATAATAATACTCCAAGCTAATTAAGGCTTTATTTAAGGCTAATTAAGCATTTTATAATTTATTTATTTATATTAACTATTTTTTTTTATTTTTTTAAATAATTATTTACGATTATTAACCATTTAATAATTTTTAATATCAATTAATATTCATTTTAATTTTATTATGTATTAATGTTCACGGAAGGACATTTACTTTGATTCCTAATATTTTTCATTAACCTTTGTAATCGAATACTAGTACTTAGGAAATAAAAAAAAAAAATCTGTCTTAAATTAGTAAATTTTAATTAACTAGCGTCGAAATCATAAATTAATTAACTAATTTAATTTGTTGATTTTATAATGCAACAATTTGATTTTGGCCACCATTTTTTTTACATTACTATAAATATCCAATAATATATACTATAGTGAACCTCAATAATTATTGATAATAATAATAATAATTATTTATTGTTCATCGAATATTACAATAATTATTATTGTAATATTCTATTAACATGTACTCGTAAACTAAAGCGACAAAAAATATGAAAATACATACAATTCTAAACGAAGTTCAACACTATGCGATTTTTGTAATCATTTTCTCCCCGGTCATTACTGTTCCGTACTAGCTTAAGTAATTTAACTAGTACATTATATTATACATCCATTTTGTAGAGTAGCATAATATTCGTAAAGCCACTGTAAGTTAAAAAAAATGCATTTTCATTAAAAATTAATTTTATTTTTATTTATTCTGCTTTTATAGAATTTTACATTTAAATTAACAACTTAATGTATTTACTGATAAAAAAAGTTAAGAGTATGTACCTTAGTTCTTTTTATTACCTTTTGACATTACAGATTATTTCATTTATTATTTTTATTTTCGCTTTATGATTCTATTATTATTTGATTGGTTATTTATTTTTTTATTCTCGCGATATTGATTTTGAGAAGGTTTTGTTCGTAAGAGGTTCCGGCAGACGTGCAATAAATTACTCTGATTTGTTGTACGTTTACTGATGACAATTTTTTACAGAAAAATAAAATTTTCTTAAAAAATCAAAATCCCTTGTCGTGATCACGTGACTCCGTTGAGTAAATGCGTGCTTACATTATTCATTGCAGTTTTGTGAACTGAATCTTAATTAGATTACAGTGCAATAATCATTTCAATATCAGCGTTTGCAACCAAGAATTGTCTTGTTGTTTCACAAACCCAGTGGATAGTAGTATATATTAGACTGTAAAGGCATTTTAACAGCACAAAATATGCATTATTTAGCCTTATAGGTAAGACACTTTTAGATTAAACATAAATAACACTTAAGAGAAAATAATTTGAATAAGTGAAATAATTGATTTGTAATTCCTTATTTAATTAGTTATTGTATGTTTTCCCGTAGCCAACGACAGTGAACGCACCAGGAGCGGCTCCAGGGAGGGGGGAGCTAAAGGCCGTGGCCCCAACCCAATCCCATACCGTATTTATAAAAAAAAATTATATTGTTAACAGAAAATGCATATTATAATACGGACTATTATGTGACACACACAAGTATGTACATAGAGCCATAAAGGTATGACAGTGTATTACGATGTACCTGCTATCTATATTATGAAGAACCAATAAGGCTATAAATAAACTATATTAATATAAAATATACTATGCTATGATACTATAATATTATTATTTTATAATATTCAAAATATGAATTGCGTAGCAAACATTTCTGTATGGACTAAGTTGTTGTTTTCTTTTTGTTATATGATTTTGTAAAATTATAACTTAGCCCTCCTCCCCCCCAAACCAAGGCTCTGGAGCCGCCCCTGCAACGCACCTAGACTTATGTACCGAAATGACTCGTAAGACTCGTAACAGGGTTCGCATCCCTATCACCCGTGCTCACTCATTGGTTCGAAAGTGACTGAAATGTTGGACAGAAAACTAGAAAAATATTCGTGCTCGAAAAGGTGCCATGTAAACGGTCGATTGATAATGTTTATTCGTACACCGTCTGATGCAGAGATGGCGATAGGTGTACCGTAACCCTGTATCATAGTTACCGCTGTTATCACATTGATTTTTGGTAATATCATATGTTTTTTCTAATGTCTTTCTCTTATTTCACGTTTTACTTCAAATCCGTTTCCCAAACCGTAAATATCGTTCATGTTTTAATTAAAAAAAAAAAAAAATTAAATAGTATAAAAAAAAACGTGACGTGAGTAGATTACACCTTTTGCGGCTTAAATATATATTTGCATTTCATACCAGCTCAAGAGTTAGTTCGGTCGCGGCCCGTTGCTAACCACTGCCCAATGATCACTCGGTTAGGCACGTAAGGTGAATTCTCGCCATTCCCGGTTTCTAGACGCGAATCAAATGGCCATCGATCAGAAACGGACGCTCATCGAGAAATACGGTATCCCCTTGAACCATATCGATTTCGATTATGTGAACAAGTGCGAAGATCCTAAAATTTTGAAAGGCATCATTAAAATTCTGGAGTGAGTTATTGGGTCTTCGTTTTTTTTTTTTTTTTGTTAGGTTAATATTTACATCT
The DNA here is from genome assembly GCF_003268045.1 of Sipha flava. NCBI lineage: Eukaryota > Metazoa > Arthropoda > Insecta > Hemiptera > Aphididae > Sipha > Sipha flava. Next base: position 305,892 of record NW_020272883.1, read on the forward strand.
TTATGTATTCATGTTATTATTTTTCTCGTGTGTTACGAGTACATAAGACAGCTCCGTTGTACGATATCAATTCATTCATATTTTTTTACATTATGCATCACAATGGAGTATAGCTGTGTGATATGATTTCTGTTACTTATATTTTTAATTATTATTGTTACAATACCTGCCTATGGTTTTGTCGTGAAATGCTCCACTTGATTTTGTTTTTAAATTTAAATGCTAGAATCAATGAGATTAGTTTTTCGATATTATGGTTAAAAAACATTTCATTTTTTAACAATTTAGACCATAATCATTAATTAGTTTATTACAATGTGTTGTTTAATTTGTTGAACCTAATTATGATTATAATTAATAAAAAAGATTGTTTTATAATTATTTTGATTTAAATTGTATTTTACGTTAATTAATAACTAATTACATTATTGTAAATTATATTTTTATATTTTCATGTAATTGGTATAGGTGATAAGTGTTATATCTATTATCTAGTAGGTTTGTCAATAATGATTTGTTGACAAATAAATAAAGATGGTTTTAAAAACAAAGTAATTAAACTATATATTATACTAAATATAAGAAAGTGTAGTATAATATATAATTCATGATTATTTGAACTGACAACTTTTGTACATTTGTATTCATTGAAAAAAATTTTAATTTATTAATAATGCCCATTACCATATTGTTTGAAATACAAATTATTTAGTCTATGTGAATGATCACGGTGAGCAGAGTTATAATAAAATCTATCATAATTTACTAACAGTGATTAATTTTAATTCAATGTTTAAATTTAATTTAACTTATACGCATGTGTAAATTATATTTTCTAATATACATCATATACATACTGTTGTTGTTTATAAATTACATTTTCCTAATAACCAAAAAATTTTCTTAAATATCTTAAAAATGAAAACTGGAAAAACATTCAAAAGTTATTGCATTTTCACCTGTATTCATATTTAATGTAAAATTTGATTGAAATTTTTTTTTATCATTTAAAATGTGATGTCTAAGACATTTTTAATAGTAAGTATATATAAATATTAATGTACATTAATAGTATATATGATATAATAGAAATTATACTGATAATATGACCTATATGTGTTTGATATTTAAAAAATAAATTAAATTAATATTCATTATAAATAAATTAGATTTATTAAAAATATATTACTATTTAAAACCTGTGTTAAAACCATTCTATGTAAACAACTTTTAAACATTGAAATTTAACATCTAATATTATTTCAGTGCAATCAAATTAATATTTAAACATTTCTTTATCCATATAATATTTTGTAAAAATCTGTAATTTATTAATTAATAATTGGTAAAGGCTTTCAGCTTAATAAATTAAGCATATTTGTAGTTAATTTTAAATAAGCATGTATACCATTCAGAAATATTTTATTATTTAATAATATCTGTATAACATTTATTAATTTGTTATACTTTCTTTAAATACTTACTAAGATGATAACTGGGAATAAATTGCTAATTTTTCTTTTAAATTAACTAACAGACTTCTTACAAGAGTATTGTTTTTGTTAAAATAATAAAATATTGATTTATTAGATAGAAACCTAATAATTTATAATTAATTTTTATTTAATATAAAATATAAAATAATGTTATATGTTATTTATCATATTATTACAGATCTGGAGAAGAAGGAGTTTTTCCACAATTGTTGAGAGCAACTGAAATCCGTCTACGCGAAATTAAACCAGATGCTTCAATATTGAATAGAAAACTATGCTTTGCACAAAAATCTTCTGATATACTCCCGAATGAAGAAAATTACGATATACTTGATGATATAACTGTAAGTTTATGAACCTAATTACAAATTATTAAATTACTAGTTTAGAACATGTTAGAAAAAAAGTTTTGTTTTCATCAATTAATCATGATAATTAAGAAATAGAATGAATGTTTAAAAAAAATCTAAGGCCACTATTAAGGTTATAAAGAAAATAATATATCAATTTGATATATACCATTTTTATTTTACACTTCTATTAAAATCACAATTAATTTGTTATCAGTTTCAAAGTAATAATAATTATTTCAAAGAATTTTTAAATTTAATAAGAATATATTTTGTATCTTGCAATAGATTTTGAATATTAAAAATCATTATTGAATTGATGGGGCATATTATTAATAATGTATTTGTAAAATTAAATTAATAAATACTTTTGATTTATAATTAAAATAACTAGCAAAACATGTAAATAATTGAAGTACATTATTATTATAGTGTCAATTTGGTTTAAACTTTTTCTATATTTATTTGACTATAAATAATTGAATAATATTTATTTATCAACTTCTTGAATATGTTTTTTAGATATTAAATTATTTATTTATAATTTCTGGATTTTTATTTGTAATGTGTAGTTGAGAATATATTATTTTTCCTACATTTTTATTAATTGTTTTAAAATATATTTGTTAAGAAATGGATAGTAAAATCGAACAAACAAGAAAAAGATCTTCAACTTGGAAAACTAAACACTGAAAGTCTCATGAATGGTCATAGTGATCAACCAGTTCGAAAGTCCATTGATTTAACATCTATGTTTAATAGTGAAAAGGTAATATTTTTTATTGAAGCTTATTAAAAATAATTTATTGAAAATGTTAATATTACTTAAAATTAATGTAAATATTATTTTATACATATTTACAAAAACTGTATTCATTATTAGCCAGAGCAAGAACTATCAATGCCTAAAGTGTCTCGTGTACATAATGAACCATTAAAAGTTTCTTATTCCAAATGGGATAAATATGATCCTGATGTTGAAATAATGAAATTGGACAACCAAGAAAAGATTGAAAAATTACAAACAATTAAAAAAAAAATTATTAATTCTAATTCCTTATCGTTTGGAATGAATGGTACATCAAATTGTAATGATCGGGTCGAATCTATGAAGAGTTATGTAAACACAATGTCTATGAGTAAGTATTAAATATTTTAAGCAATATATTATATAAAATAATAAATTCAAAATTTCAAATGTTACTTCTACTTTTAAATTGATTTATGCTCTTTAATTGTCTTAATTCATATGAGCTATGGTCATTCATAATTTAAATAATTGTTACTTTTAATTTACCCAAAAGTATGTTTTATATTTAAAATAGCTTATCTCTTTACACAAATTTATTATTCTATCTTGCATTTAGAATTTTCCTTTATTATATTTTATTGTTTAAATAGTTCTTAGTTATTACTAGGCTTAGGGACTTATAACTTTATAAAATACATAAGTATGCATTAAAAAAAAAAAAAAATGACCACATAGTACACAAAATAAAATGTGTACATCGCAGGGGCGTATTTTAGGGAGAAGGGGGCGATTTCCCCTACCACTGAATCCATATTTAATGAATCAATTATATGTGAGATATACATTTCAAATTTTTTTAATGTGGATCATTTTATAATGAAATCAAATTACACATAGCTGTGAATATTGAATTGGGCTTTTTGTCGAGTCCATACTTAGTGAAAAATCAATTAAAACACAAGCGTAACTTTCAAAACACAAACAGGAGTTTAAAAAAAATTACACAAATTCAATTCTGAGTGGATCCGGCATTAGATTGAAAAAAAAAAATTACGAATATTAAGGATTCACTTGATTTAAATATTACCAAACATTTTACTTGTACATTTTGAGCCTGAATTAAAGAAAAAATTTGAGTCCCCCCTAAAAGTAAGTCTAAATACCCCCTGGTCCACTGGATGTAAATGTATCTTTAAGCTCCAAAACAAAACTTTGTAGTTGGCTACTCATAAACTGTTATACTTTTGGTGTTACTCAACATTACAAAATATTTTCGTACGACGTTTTATATATGATTTGACGTTGCATGGTTGCAAGACGTAAGAACAATGATAGATAACAATCAACTGAACTGAACACTAAAAAAATAATCTATTATTCTATATCAACATCTGGTCGATATCCAGCGGGTTAGATTCATGGATTAGATAGATTAGAACGGTCTTTACGGGTTTATAATATTATTTATACTTACACAAAAATTATAACAATATATGAGAGATAGTTTGCATGTAGCATATTACTGGAAGTATTAAGTCCTCGTAGTACATTTATTTTTTCGATCAGTTGAAATATGTATTTATAGTTATATGTATCTATAGTTTTTAATTTTAAATTTGAAAAATTTGTTAAAATATGCAAAATAAGCATAAAAATTTTAAAATATGCACTCTCCTGCAAAATCTATCAAATATGCAAAAATATGCACATTCAAATTTTAGATTTGATATCATGACACTAAAAAACAAATTTATTATGCACTCTGTTATATTTAACAATATCTAAAAAAAATATGTAAATGCTAGAAGTCCCTAAACCTAGTTATTACTTATTTACTTATATTATAGTTATTTTAACTTAAAGTTGTAATTGCTATAAATTTAAAAATTGTTGATACAATAATTAATATATTTACAATATGTTTACTAAACATTTTAACTGTGTAATAAAAATTCTTAACACATAAAACTAACTAGACTAAAATCTTTAAGTTTAAGCCACATAAAAATCAATATTTTCATATTCAAATGTAAGGTTTAAAATATTGTTAAAATAATGTTACATTCTTATGTATACCTTTTTCCATAACAAAACAACTAGTAACAATATTTTAATCTTTATGATAATTTATTTACATAATATAGTATGAATTAGACATATTCCCATTTATGGTTTTTTTCATTTTAGTTAGAAGAATATGAGACTGGAACCCTCTTTTAAAATTATTTTTCACTGATATTGTATTTTTAATTTATATATTGATATGTAAATTTAATGCCAATAGTTCACTGTTCAGGCATACTAAACATGATTTTTAAACCTTTTTTTTTTCTGCATGTTAGGTAAATAATTTAAGATATTTGAATACATTTTGGCAATCTTTCAGCTGTCTTAAAAATTTTAAAAATTTAATAAAAGTAAACATTTGATTTATTTTAGATGGTATTTTAGAACCGCAAGAAGTAGCTATACGAGAAAAAGAACTAGGAAACGAATGTTTTAAATCAAATGATTACGAAGGAGCTCTTCTTCATTATAATACAAGTATAAGTATTTATTCAACACTAGAAGCAAAAAACAATAGAGCTATGTCATGTAAGTAATTTACATTGTTTTCCTATGGTTATTTTTTATAATTTTATATGCAAGTATGAAACTGTAAAATTTAATTAAGCTATTCATTTTAGTAATAGTTTTTATGCAAACTTTATAGTAAGGATGGGGGTAACTCAAAGTAACTAGAGGGCCAATATATAGAACTTTAAAATCTAGTGGGCCAGAGTAAGGAAAACAAAAATAACAAAATGTCATTAAAATTGATAATTAAATTTTATGACTGAACCAATACAATAAAATAAGTATCTAATTCCTACAGCAATGTTAGGTCTGCCAAAATGGATATTTATACATAATAAATTAGCTGTTGTTTAATAATAGAGAAAAATATAATATCTACATTTTACAATCAGTGTGATAAAATTAAATACCGTTAAACTTAAAAAATTAATTTTAAAATGTAGCATAGGCCAGATAAAAAAAAGTATGCTGGCTACCAGTTGTTTGTCCCTAAGATTTAAACCTATATATATATTTATTTGAACCTTAATTATATACAAAAATTTGTTAATTGAATATAATAAATTTTATTTACAAAAATATTATATAATTTAATAATTTTGCAGCATAGACTATTTATGTATTTATTATTATTAATTGAATTATTGTTTTATTAATCCACATTGTTTATTAACATTTATAGATTTAAAATTAAAGAAATATGAACAAGCATTGGATGATTTAAGAGAAATAATTGAAAAAGATCCAAGAAATGTAAAAGCACATTTTCGTAGAGGTTCATGTTTTAAAGAAATTTCTATGTACTGCTTGGTAAGTATTAAGAATTTTTAAATTTATATTCTATTATAAATGAATTTGAAATGTTTTTTTATGATAGGCATTAAGATCTTTTGAGACCACGTTAAAATATGATTGTAACAACTCAAAAGCTCTTAATTATATAAAAGAATTAAAAAATATAATATCAAATTTACCACCACAAAAACTTATTAGGTAATGTTCTAGAATTAATTAATATTTAAATTCTGAATACTTTTTCTAAATTTGGTTTTATTTCTAGAGTTCGTGAAATAACTCGACACTATGATCAATCTGTTTGGGATATAGAAGAACCTTTTCGTGTATCTCATGGAGAACTTTCAGAGTTAAACAAAGAGAATGTTGAATATCTGTATGAAGCTGATCCTTATGGTTGCTTAACAGAATGTGTTTGTCATTTGTGTCCTTGGCATGAGTGGCAAGAGCGTAAGAAAAAATGGATTCGTCACAAAATGTTAAAAAATGAAGGAACAAGGAAACGTTGGCAATTTTTAGTACCTGATATTGTGCCTGAATCTATATCAAAGTCTAGTATTCCAGAATTTAAAAAACCAAAAAGATTAAATATTACTGATATAAATTCTGCTAAAACAAATGGCCATCATGAAAATTCAACGGTTTGATTTAAATAATTTAATTTAGGGAAATAATTATATGAGTATTTATACATATATTTATATTTTAGAATATTAATCATAATAGAGTTAATGGAACTGATAAATCACCTTGTAAAAATTATGAAAGTGAAGAATTAAGTTTGAAAACTGTGTCAAGTGTTCATGAATTTTTGATAAGTTGGAAATCGGTCAGACAAAAAAACAATTATGAATTATACAATAAATTTTTACGGAGTATTAAACCAAAAGATTTACCCAAAGGTATGTATAAGAAATCTATCAGCTTTTATTTTAGTTATTTGTTGAGTTTGTTGTATGTTAATTGTTTGTATGTTGTTTCTGTTTTGTTTTGTTATACCTGATAAATTTGTTAATCATAATTCATAATAAACTGGTAGTGATCATAGTTAATATAGAATCAGTGTTATTGACTAATTGTGTAACGCTTTAAATTAAAAATTGCTGTATACTTATATTGTAGATTAATCAATTATAATATAGTTAATATTATTAGCAAACGATTTATATGTCTAAGTGTTAATTTTTCAAAAACAAATTTCTTTTATTTTAATAAATAATAACGCCTTGTTTTTATGGTTTGTTTTTAGACTGTAATTTACTTCAATTTTTTATAATATTAATTATCATTTTTAATTTTTCTGCTTTTATTTGTTTTTATTTATTTTTATATACATATTCTATCAACACTTTTATTTTTATATTATCATTTAATTTTAACATTTTTTTTTTTTTTTTTTAAGAGCTTTTATTAACTATTTAGTTCGTCAGTTACAAGATTTATCTTAAGGTATGATACAAAATATTTAAAATAATGATAATCGATATATATATATATATAACATGAGGAATTAAAGTACCAATATAATAAAGATACTAAAGTATTATAGAAAATAATAAAGCCAGCCTCCTTAACATGTTCATGACCGAATGTGAAAATGGGCATCCTTATAGGAAACCAGAACATACAATTTTTATGATAAATTTAAAAATTAAATATAACGTGATCTAGTGGAATAATTAAAAAAACAATGAACCCATATGATAGAGAGAATGTTTATGCAAATATAAATAAAAGCAGAAATGTGGCTGTAAAAGATGAAAAATAAGGGAGGAAATTACTTGTAAATGATGTTTATGATTCAGAAGTATCCAGCTAAATAGGAGAAATGGAACCATCTGTGTAAACCAAAATAAAGTCTAAGAAATTACTTTCAATGAAATTGGAAATAAAGATTATTTATAACCATTGGAGAAATAGACATTAATTCTATACAACGAATAAAATTTCTAAATTTTTGTCAGTGGTACATGTCATAATTTAGCAGTTATATATACAAAATAGCAAAAATAATTATAAAAATTAGATAGAAGCTATTTTATTAAAGACAATCAAAATAAACTAAAAAGCAATCACTTAAATTTTTATATTTGATATCATTGTAACATGAAATGAGTTTCCTTAGCCCTCTACTAAATTTTATATTAAACCAAAAAAATAATCAAATGCTTGGAATCTCAAACCTTAGTTATAACAATTTCTTAGATTTTTTTTTTTTTTTTAAATTATTAAATATGTTGTGGTTTTATTTTTATTGAAAATGCTCTTCATCATAATAATTTCATAATAATCAATAATTTCTTTGTTCTTTCGAATATCAAGAGACTTATTTCTTGGTTAAACTATGCTTGTAGTTTTATTATAAATTATTGCAAAATTTGTTCTCATAATACAATTTTTGTTTAATTTAGTTATTAGTACAAATTTGGAAGAAGAAATTATGTCAAAGTTTTTGAAAACTTTAAGTCAAAATTTTGATCCTGATAGTGAATTAGATCTTATTATAGAATACTTAAGAGCCATGACCAAAGTTAAACGATTCAATATCATTGCCAAGATGTTGGATAACAAAGTCAAGGAAGGTAAAGTATTTTATTTATAAAAAAAATATAAAAAATGTTTCTTCGTGTCACTTTGACTTACTTTTCTCCAATATGAAGTTTTAAAACTTTCTTACAACCAATAATTAATTTTTATTAATATATTTATTTAAATTAAAATAATTAATTTCATATTTATAATATAACTTAAATTTTATCTTTAGTATATTTTTAATTATTAATAAGTATAATTTTACAATATGTTCTTATATTTCAGATGTCCAACCCTTGCTAAAACATATTTATCATCATACACAAGACAATATATTTTTGGCATTTTTATAAGTATAACTTAGTTTTGATGGATGAGTTACTCGAGTTAGGTCATTAATATTGAGAAAAAGTATTAGTTTTCCTTTTTTTAGTAACATCAATAATGTTTTTTTATTGCATTCAATGCTTCTCTCTATATGATGTCCAAGAATAAAAAAGAAAAGAAATGAAATGTTAAACAATTAATAAATTTAAAAAAGTGTATTTTGAAATAAAAACAAAACCTTACAAGTCTGATTAATATATCAAGTCTATTTAAGAATTTAAAATTAAATACATTGTTTAATTACTTATTCTACATTAATAACAATTGTGTAAAATGTTATTTAATAATAATATTGATATGAATTGGACGTTTTGATAAACCACAAGCATTTTATGTGTATTGTTTTTCTTATCATTGCACTGTACCTCTGACTACTCAATTATTTTAATTAGTTACAACAACCAAGACAAGTAGGTATGAAGACATGTATTTTATATGAAACAACTAGAAATATTGCAACTAGGTACCTATTGATTTAGAATTTAAGATTTGTATACATTTAATTAATAGATAATTACACAATATAATGTACTTATGATGACTACTTACTCAAATTAAAAAATGTTTGTTTTTGGAATTAAAACACAAATATTTTTAGTGTTGAAGAGTAGTTTTACAATGCAAATTTACTATTATTTATCATTTTGCTAATCTTATAAAATGAAACGTTTGTACTCATAAATAATTATTCTACTCATGTTTTTACGATTTATAAAGAAAAACTGGAATACTTGAAATTTAATAATACTGTTATTGCTTTATTTATATTGTTTTATCTAAAGATGAATATTTTTCTGAAAGTAGTTGTATGACATATTAACATGTGAAGTGGATATGTGTGTTAGATAGGCAGAAACTTGATAGACATTTACAGAAATGATAATTATACACTTTTTTTTCCAGTTTAACCAAGAAATCGGAATTGTTTTTTCACATTTTTGACTCGGATTCTTATCATCGTTTATTTAATATTTAAAACATTGTTGGGATATGCTCCAAATGGTTGTCCCTCACTGAGAAGGATACAGTAGTGTAGGTTATGTTGACCACCACATTCTGAAATCCCTTCCCTCGGTTGGCACTCCATCTGTAGCTCATCTTTATCGCCCATAATAGCCTTGATCGTCTGGTTGAAGGTCCAAAGCTACTCCACTAACAACAGCCTCATCGCTGCGTCCGTATCAGTTGGCAGCTGTGCCTCTTTTGAAGATTTGATAATATGTCCGATAGGAACGTAATATTCTACCAGTCACCCTTTGTGCTACTCATCGTGGACCATCCCATTAAGGAGATGATTGATACCTACCTCATATCATAATAATTATAAGTTATAGTCAGAGCTGGGCAAGATACCTAAAAAAAAAAAGTATCTAAATACAAGATACATTTATAGTTCGTATCAAGATACCAGTGGCAGACGCAGAGAGGGGTTTTGGAGGTTCAACCCCCCCCCCCCAGAAATGAATGGATAATTAATTTCAAACGTAGTTATCCTACCTTATATACCTTAAAAAAAATGAAATGTTCAAAATACGATTAAAATATGCTAGAAAAAAAATGTTTTGTTAAGAAAAGTGAATTTGTAATTTTCCAAACGTTCTGAAAGGTATTGGTACTTAAAACTCAAATTTTTGAAATTATATGATGGCATTTACTTCATAAAAATAATGCGTGTTTATAAGTCGCTTATTATCAGTAACTAATAATAAGTAAATATACGTAATCAATATAAAATTATTGACAATGGTACATTATAATTGACGGGTTTCCCTAAATTTTCTATTGTATGGTCATGTGATAACAATCGACAATAGTCAATTATTTCAAAATAACGATAATCAGGTCCATATTTAGAGGGAGAACGGGTAGGCACATGTTTGGGGGTGGCAAAATATTTTAGTAAAATTAATTTTAAAAATGATGTAACTAATGAAAAAAAAGAAAATAGTATGTTTTATTATGTTATTATTTGTTAATTAAAAAAAGTATTAAACGATTTTCATTTATAAGTTATATTTTAATATTAAAGAATCTTGATTATGGACGAAATAATATGTGTTATATTATTATTATTATTTATTTTTTTGGGGGGTTAATAAAATAATATGCCCGTGGGCGCCAAATTTTTAAATACGGACCTGACGGTGATTATTCTTATTTTTTCAACCACCCCCTCCCCCCCAATTTTTTTCTGCGTCCACCCCTGAAAGATATAGGTAGCTGAGATACATATAAGATACAAGATACTTTATACATTTATTAATATTTATTTATTTATTCATTTACATTAGGTACAATAAAAAAGAATATAAATATATTTATAAATTACAATGTTTATTTATTAACTATTAAATGTATAAATTTAAAAAAAATGATATGTAGTATTATAGTATAAGTGTTTTATATTTTATATCCCATGTTTTAAAATAAATTCCTGGTTACTTTTTAAAGAGACTAATTTCAATTAATAATAATAAATATTGATAATTGTTAATAATAAATAATTTCAATTTTCAATTCACATTTATTATTTCATCAAAATTTAATATTGTATAGAATATTCCATCTAAGGATTTTGGAATATTAACAATTACATTATTATCCATGTTTTTAATAATATCTAGATAATTAAAATCGGACGACACTACACAAATATCGCGTAGACAGAAAATATGAATCGATTCTCGCACAATTACACAGTCTAAAATAAATGTTTAGCGGGATTAAATTAAGAAAACATTCTGCCAATAAACCGGATTTATGTAACTTACTGATTACGAAATTTGCACATAATAAAGATTATATGTAATATAATCTTTATTATGAGCAAATATTGTATATATTGTTCATTTAACTTTAATCTAAATTATTAATAATTTTTATTACATAACAATAGGTTGTATCTAGTATTTTTAATCATAAAAAGATAGTAAATACGAGTTAAAAAAATATTTAAATCCACGATACCAGATACATTAAAATAATGTATCTCGAAACAAGATACAATTGAATCTCAGATACATATCTTAAATACTATTATCTAAGATACTGCCCAGCCCTGGTTATAGTTATGCTGCAATCATTTAATATTATGTAGGTGCCTGCTAGAATACAATGACAATTCTTCTTAAACTTAAGTCAATTTATTGAAGAGCATTATTATATATGCAGGTCGTATAAATTTTGAATCTTGTATTAAATACTCCTCTGTTAATATTGTATTATTTTAAATCATGTATACCTAACACCATATACCTACAATATACGCGTATGTACATTGTATGCATAAGCGGTCCCAGGATTTTATTTCAGATGCAGCACTTCAAATTTACACATATAGACATACACATTCCTATACCACACACAAATAGAATATATATATATGTACAAATTTCATTCAATTTTCCTACTTGGAATTTTATTTTATATTATTTATTTTCAAGTTAATAAGAAAAAAAAAATTGCTAAAATTATAAATTATGACACCATTCTACGTGTTATGCCATTTAGTATTTTAAATTCGTCGATGACCTTATCAATATCCACATTGTTTGTTTTATGCTGTTCAACAAATAATAACATCAGTGAATCCAATCTTTTTGGGTCATTGTTGTTCGAAGTTTATTTTTAAGAATAGTCATTTTCGAGCAGCTGCGTTCACAACTGCAACTTGTAACAGGTATAGTTACAAATAATTGTGTAGCTTTAGAAAAGTTTGAAAAAATTTCAATTTTATTAGAATCTTGCAACCAATCTAACCATTCATGAATTGTTTGAAGTGAAGTACCATTTGGAATATCTGGCATATTTTGTAATAATTTTATTTCTGTGCACAAATCATCTTCACATATATCAAATTGTTCTTTTAAACATTTATATGATATATTTTCACCAGTTTCTAATTTCACCATAATTCCAATTGAATCGACAATTTGTAATGATTCTTGGTTAAATCTAGAATTAATACCATTTATTAGTTTATCTAATGTTGTGTAAAATACTGTCACTTTCATTTCATCTTTATTTATGAACATTTTTGCATTAAAAAAAAAAAAAATTAGTGCATGTTTTTGAAGCATATTTGTACTTTTTTAAGCGCATAAGTGCATGAATATTTAGTACTTTTTAAGTACATTAAGTTCCGAGCCCTAATAATAATAATATAATACATACTGTCTAATATATAATACAATATTAATCAGTTATTATTTATTGAACCTTATGAAAATATTTCATATCTAATAAAAAATTGCGAAAATATGTAACCAAAATTTGATACCATCACCATAAGATATATAATGGTATCACACATTTTCAAAGCACACCGTCTGGTAAAATTCACGTCACGGTGTAGTGTGAACCCAGCTATACAGTAAGTAATAAATTAATAAAAGTTTATTTACAAAAAATCGAGGACCCACCTGAAGTTAGTCACGTCAATCCGGTAAAATGAACATTCTCTGATAAAGCAATACGATGTAAGTCATTTGTACGAATAACAATACGTAAACAAGCGTACTATAGTATATTTGTAGTAGTATATTTTAATGTTTAATCCGTAAGAAAAAATCTTTGATATAATATAAAATTAATACAAAAAATCCTAACTGATAACAAACAACGTATTCTATGCACTCAAGGACTATATGCCAATTCCAAGTGACATTAGTAGCTTGGGTAACATTTGACGCTGTTTTAAGGATAATCGGTTAAAAATATCTTCATTACAATCATTATGGTACCCATACACGGTCAGTTATGAATGTCAGTTTTTGTGATTGTCACTCGTGATTGACCGTGTATATTGTTGAATGTCAATCTTTTTTTGTGACTGATGAATTTCAAACAAGTTTGATTTTTTGTTGTCAATCAGAGCGATTGACAATCATGACTGACCATGTGTGGTAATGGTTTATACTCGTTATCATTCAAAAAAATAACAAAAACATTATCACAGTTGAACCACGTGCTTATACGTGCAATACTTTTCACTTTCAAAATCGTTATTCATTAATAAAGTAAGTATATTTTAACTAAACATATTGTTATTTTAAGTATCAATATAAAGTTATAATATTTTTTAATTTTTTTTTTTTTTTGTATGTACCTAGGATAATTATGGTTACTACTAAGAACATAGATTCCTGGCGTGAATTTATAAACCTATATCGCGAACTACCTGCAGTTTGGAGAATAAAAAGTGATGATTATAAATTTGCATAATCTTCATTTGATGTCAATAAAAGTTCATCTAGTAGGTTATGATGTGTGTATTTGTTTCTTTTTAAAAACCATTCTTTTGACCATATTCTTTGTTTTTTCTTTCGTTTCCTTCCTTCGTCTGCATTATCTGTAGCCAAAACAACAATAATTGCAATGCAAGCTTCTTCCATTTTTCAGGAAAATTTAAATTTGGATGTACAATTACTATGTAGGGCATAGGCTACGATAGATTTAGATGGTGGTCTTTGTTTTTTATCTTTAATCTAAAAGTGAAGAATTATCAAACGATTGTCATTCATGAATGGCCATGTTTTTTCTAACCATGATTAGCCATGTATGTCATTCATAAGAGTGACAATCATAAAAACTGACATTCATAACTGACCGTGTATGGGTACCTTTACATACGTTTGAAAAACATCATGAGCATTACCTTACTTTACTCCACTGCGTGTTGTGTAATGATATACAATAAAAAAAAATGTGGCGGTTGAAATGTCAGATGTAGCACAGGCTGCAGAGGTTGCACTCGTAGGACCGCCTATGATTGTATGTACAACTATAGTGTTTCAGTCTCCCCGAGTCAGTCCCCATCTTTAACAATTTTTCTGGATAATATTTTTATATCACTTGGAGATCCTAATCAGAACAAAGTTAATATTTTTTTTTTCTTTAAAAAAATTATATTTTCAAATTATTCAAAAATATATAAATAATCAATTATTGTTTGGTCAGATTTTTCTAATTTTCCTTATAATCTTTTATTCGAAAATGTTTGAGAACTACAGACATAAAAGAGTGAAAAACTATAAACTGGGGAAAAAAAACAAAATTAATAAAATTGTAATGTGTATAATAACTTTCTAAAATATTTTTCTACTTGACGTAACTACTAAAATTATGTGATTTATATCTAAAAATACATTTTGGTAATGATTTTCAGTTTATCGAACGAATTAAAAACGCAGAAATCATTACAACGGTAGGTTTGAATAAAATAATACATTAGTATTACATAGCTGTGATTCGAAATTCCATGATTATTAACTTTTTAAGCTGTATATCACATCATACATTATACCCAAGGCCGGATTAAGCACTTATTGGGCTGCTGGGCTGAAATTTTATATGGGCCCTTTTGACAAAACATGGTTTACAAAGCTGCTCGCTACGCTCGCAAAACGATACATTTTTTTTTAACTATTTCACAATTTTTCAATTGCATTATAAAATTATAAAATTAATAGGTACATACAATTTATGTCTATAAAACTACTAATTTTAGTATGATAAAAAATTTGTATTAGCTTAAAATTGTTTGGGCTCCTTTCATTTAGGTACTCGAGAGAGCTCCGGGTAGACCCCCCTTAATCCGGCTTTGATTATACCACTGGCGGACACCCCCTTTGAAAAAAATCCTGGTTGCGCCACCGACCTGTATAGGTACCTACTCAGTATGGTAAATAGAATTATATTTACCACACATTGGAATTAATTTTCAACCAGTACCGTGTTCTGCATTGCTCGGTTCTATCTATTATCGCACGCGTAGTCAAATCCGAACGTGATTTCAGGCTAACATAGGCTGGGCACTGGTAAGTGTTAATAATACTTCCGGAGCTCAACGTGTTAATAAACCAATATAAAAAATAATTTTGATATTATAAATCGTAATATTCCTTAAAAAATGTGCTCAAATTGAAATCCAAATTTTCATAAAAATTATTTTGGCCACCCGGTCCAGTGAAAAAATATAGTTGGGGTACGAAAAAAAAAATAAAAAAATAGAATTTCTCCGTCCCCCTGCGCACCCCACCACCACCACCAATTCGAGCACTGTTCTTATAGTTATCTTATATGGTAAGTACCATTTATACTTAATAAATTATATATTATACTAAATTAAAATACCCATTGATTGAGATGGTTACAATAATAAATCATGCATTATATGTAAATTTCAAAAAACAAAAAAAACATGAAAACAGATGAATAACCTACCTAGGTATTTTATTGAAATTAAAATTTCTTATAAAACCATCTAGTTTGTAAGTAACTAATTTCAGAGTTTAAAAAATTTAATTTTTAAAGAAAATAGTTTTGGTTTTCGTGTGTTACCTACGTACTCGTAAGTTAGTACATATTATCGCTAAAATGTGTGTTTTTCCCTGTATGATACCTCTGAATTAAATTCGTAAAATTAATAATGTTCCTATCCATAAAAGTTGGTATTTATAATAATTATATATTTCATACTGATATGATCTCGAGATCAGGCACATAAATAGGTAGGTACTTACTTATTTTTTGTGGTGGGAGTGGGGGTGATTACCCTTCTTCAAAATTATTGTAGTGGCGGTTCTAAGAATCTAATTTTGGATAAGCATGAACGAATTTTTAAATAAAATGTTGACTCAATGTTAATCCTTAATCGTCTAATATTTTCCATAAAAATTATACATGAAAAAAAATGTATAGGTAGATTTTCTTTATTCTGTAAACAAAATGTAGTTTCATATATAATGTAAATACTAACTATATTTTTATTATTTATTACAAAAAAATTAATACATATTTAAGAAATCGGGACTAGTATTAAATTTAAAATTGTTATCTTCTATTTTTAATTTTTCCAAATACTTCTTGAATCGGAATTAGATCTTTTAATAGTTTTTCAAAGTTATCTTCATCTATAGATGATAAAAGCTACTTAATCTTGGACTTTGGATTGCAGTTCTCATTTAAGTTAAAAGCATTTCCCTTTCGGCGCTTGTTTTTAAACATTACACATACATTAATATTTGAATCACCTGCGTTTTCAATACGTTTTTATTTTCATGTTATGGAAGTAGCTTATAGTTACAACAAATAGAATACACATAGACAATGGTTAACAACAAGGTCAAATGATAAGAGAAGAGAGAAAATAAAACATTGAAATCAATGAATACAGTTTAAATGGAAACACTGGAGGAACGGATATAGAAAATCGCAATACAAAAGGGAAACATGAATAAAACATTTGTATACCGACAGTTTATTTAAAGGCACAATTATAATATAAGTATATACGCAAACACAATAAGTAGGTATATATTTACATATATTAGGGCCTCCACACGAGCTTGCTCAGTGAGGCCCATTAACATTGTACACTTTATTATGTAATATGTTTATTTTTATGTAATATTTTGTATATTTGTAAATAAATAATAAATAATAATAATATATGTAAACATTTTTGTCCGTATCAATCAATGACCGTTTTTCTGAATTATGTTTTTGAAATCTTATCTTTCGCGTTATTACGCACCTACATGGGACCACATATCATGTCCTATATTGCTATATTTATTTTGATAATACTTAATTGGCAGAGTATTTGACGTTATTATTTTTTTTTTTCCAGAGCGCAGAGAAAAGTATCGGTTGAACATCGTTGTATATTTTTCATGGTGTATCCTATTATTTCCTTAACCCCCTCCCTACTACTTCATACGCCATACCTCATTTCCCGTACACTTTAAAAGTACACGCACCGTTCAATACCTACTCTAAAACCCATACTATCCACGTGATATACTTAAAACGATATTTTTTTATCTTTTTTTACGGCGACGCGCGTTCCTTCACACCGACGAATATGAGGTGACAACAAACTATGTGAGCCGTTGCCATTGACGACCGACGGTCGAAATCTAGAGTTAAAATGTGGACTGCGAATTTTTAATATTTATTTTATACGCCCTTAACGAAACGGAATTGTTCCAATATCTAATGTAAATTATTTTACAGTTATTTTAGTTCGTGTATACATTAACGTATCCCCGTTGAAATAATGAACATTTTTTAAAATGTTCTCTTATTTTGCTAAAGGTTATAGGTATGAAAGCAAACAAATAGTACCTTCCTACTTTGGGTATAGCTACTAAACATTAAAAAGTGAATTTCTTTGCCTGATTTTTAAAATGATTTATTATTATTTGAAATTTGATTCCATAATTACGTCGAAAAAATCTCAAGCCAATAATATTGAAATATTTTAAATTTTACCGTTGCTGTAAAGACATTTTCTCATAATGCAATCAGCTCTTTTTTCGCATGAAACTATTGAAAAACTCTGAAATTAAATTACTTAAATTACCTATAAATATAATAAGTACATAAAATAAATTAACTATCTAGATGCCAAATGAAAGTATGAGTATTATTCTTCCGTCGACAGTTATTTAATTGTAAATAACACGTATTTTCGTTATCATGCGTGTATTAACACTTATAAAAAACGCGTTTCGAAAAAAAAAGTTGTTTATTTTTATCGAGAAACCTCTGAACATCGTTTCGATTTTTATAGGACCTGATAATTAGAGGAAGAAAATATTTCAATGTAAAGCTTCAATGTGTTCGTTCAATTATATAATAATTTTAAAAATCTAGTATTTACATGATTTAAAACATGTACTTGGTGGAAAAATATTGGTAAATATGTGGTAGTGCATTGGTACAGCAGACACTGCAGCTACATTACATAATATAAGTATAGCGACAGTCAAGAAAACGAAAACTTGCTGTTCAAGATTAATGTGACCATACTATTACAAGATTTTTTACTTTAAACTTTGTACACGAAAATATTCGCACCATGAATTATTTATAAACATATGGAAAAAAAGAATGTAAATGCCATAGGACGTAGAACAAGGAAAAATCGGATGCAATGGGATCAATTCAAAACTTTATATGTATTGAAAAGTGGCATAATACAATACTTAGTAGGGTGAAGCAAGGTATTTTCGTAGCATAGGCAATTTTGTGGTATTATTTGTTGAACGTACAATGTGATTCCCTATTACACGATTGACTTGAAAATTACATTGATCCTTAAGATAAGTTTTTATGTTATCTATATGATCACCGGACGAGAGACAATTAGGTTTTATTTAATTATTTTCGTAAATAATATTACTATTATAACTATAGTACATGAGCGTAGCGAGGATGGGGCAAGAGGGGGGAGGGCACTTGAAACTAAAACTGAATTCTATTTTTTCATACCAAACGTGTGAGTTTTACATTAAAATCAAAAATTAAATAAGATATGAGTCTAAAAATAGTTTAGTGGGACCAAGTGTTATCTACACGTATAATCGTTTTGACGTTTTATGTGTTATCCAATGGTCTATCTGTAAATTATTTGAATTATGAGTAACGCTAATCGCTTTATGTTCTTACCCCTCCCCCATGATTCAAATCCTAGCTACGCCCATGTTATAGTACCTTATTGCGTCTTCTTTTTCGACCGTCTCACATCTTGAACAAAAATAATAAATCCATCCGATTATGAGAACGGAGCACCGAACCGCGTAGCATAATCGCAACAACTAAATACGAATCGCATTGAAATTGAAAGATTCAAGTCAGCTGCATCGAAACCTAAAATGTAAAGTACGGCAATGATCCATTTAAAATTTAGTGACACAACCGCAAGATTTCAATCCCGAATCAAGATTTTTTCACATCATTTACAAGTACAGGCATGATTTGGCTCACGGCCTTTAAGAAGGGATTGAAGTAGAAATATTTTGGTAAACAATAACTCATCAACAACCATCGTAACATTTTTTTTTTTTTTTTGCTTTTCTCAATGTGTCTTAAAAATAATTTTTTGAGACAATAGTCCTATCTGAATAACAGATTTGGCTGGTAAGTTATGTGCGACTACAACGACCGTCGGGCCGAGGATTTGCAATAACGTGAAACCATTAAGTAGGAGGAGGAGGGAAAATAAAAAATATAGGATAATCGTTAGAAAACGTTCGGTTTCCTAGCGTAGGTCGTTGTTGCATGTTACGGTCCGGCGAGGTTTCCTGCAGAAATGTCGGTAAAACGCGTCCTTCGCGATTTAAATCATAAATGACCGTCCGCGCATTATCGTACACCCCGATTAAACTGCAGCCTACGATCGCGTCTTGTCGGCTACAACAGTGCTCATATAATCAGTTCGCATCGACCGGAAACGTCCCGGTCACAGGCCAAATCGCAGCTGCGCGTGAGCACAGCGGCACCAGTCGAGACGACTTATAAAACATTTCCAAGACCGCATTCAAAGGGACTTTATAGCCTCGCTCGTTTAAATATTCTATTCGACCTCTGCCGTGTCATAAAATATTCACAACACCACAGTGCTGCAGCACTGCAACGGACGATACTATCGTAAGAGTTTTTCGTTCACGCGGCTTCAAAACTAACTTTTTTTTTCAAATTCAGTTGATTCAACCATTCAATTTTGATGCCCATACCTCCCCACCCTTTTACTCACCGTCGTAATTTTTTCGCTTGTTACTCAGACGCTTCTCGCGTTCGTGCTCGGTCGCTTATCGCACAAATCTCACGATCATTGCCACTTGTGTGTTACATCGTACGAGAACATAGGAACTCACTTAGACACCACGAGTTTATGCGAAAAATCTTGAGGTTCTTAAATGAAATAACTATAATTTTTCGAATTATTTTACTTCATCAACGTTGTAATACATATTTAACATTAAATTGCACACCTACATTGTATAAAATTATAATTGTAATATATCACCAACCCGCCATGCCATTACCGCCTGCTATTCAGTAGACCACCACCTTGTTAACATAAGCCGATTCTATCTTAACCTAACTCGAGCCACTACCGTGTTATCATAATTTCATTATTTTGGGTGTTAAGGCCTTTTACAACGGATGAAAGTGTATTTTCAGTTATTGAAATTAAAACCAAAGCACAATTGTTAAGACTTTGTGAAGAAAATACACAGAAAATACACAACTAGCAACATTTTGACGGAAAATTGGTGATGAGTATCCATTATTATCAGAAAAACCCTTAAAAATACTGATTCCTTTTTCCACAACATACAGGTGTGAAATTGGATTTTCAACAATAGTAACAATGAAAATAAAAGCAAGAAACCGATTGCATTAGGAACACGATATAAGGTGTGTATTGATAAAAACTAAACCGAATAATAGATGAAGAGAAGTATCGAATAGTTGAAAGAAGAAAACCCAGAAATGTTGAACAGAGGGTACAACAGACAGATGGAAGGTACAACTAATAATACAGCCCCGAATGGTGTATCGTAAAGAGGCAAACGGCTGGATGAAATGTATATGAAAAAGAAAAATAATTAAAAAGAATCCGTAATAGTAGTCAATAGAGGCGTAGATTTGGCACAGTATGCCAAACACGGAAAATGTATAAATACAACGCAGGGATAGAATCATGGAGAAAAGGGGAAGATAATTTATTAATTATGAATTTACTGCCTAATCAGTGAGCTTGAACGCCCAATGGAGTAATACATAGCTTGACTTCTAAAGCTAAGGCGGGAGTGGTGTGGAGGACACCAAAAATCGAAAGTAAACACACGTCTTGGTAGGAATTAAGTTTTACAAGATTGGTTTTACAGGCTGTGCCAAGTTAAAAAGAGTCATCATCAAGCCTTACTCGCTATGTAGATTAAAAGAAGACGATTGACCGCCCCAAACAGTACCACATAGGAACCGGAATAAGTTAATCCATTTGGAAGCAAAAGAAAAAAGATGTAGAAAATGTGGACCCCAGCACAGCTTGGAATCCATGATGAGACCTAAGTAGGTAACGGTAGAAACAGATGGAATCTAATTACTACCCATATGCACGGGTGGTAAAAACCAAGGAATCCGCCGCCTAGTGAAGATGATGAGTTTTAATTTTTCGAGAGCTTCCGTGCCTGGACATGGGTTTTACAACCATCTCGTTCACAATCCCGATCTCATCGGAAGGATGGACAAGATCAATCTGCCGAGAAGTTATCAATGTCACTCGGATTGGGATATTTTTCCCAGTTATTTTTCCCAGGATATACAGTATCGGGATATTTTTCCGATAGTACAAAGGGAAAGACGACATTGGAGTTAGTCGCTTTCTGGGCGAGTTGTATTCGTATAAGATTTTTCTAAACTATCCCGGTTCTACGATGCTCTCCGGCGGCGCCGGATCGATTCCGGTGAATTGTTCCAACGATGTTCACCATCAATCGGTAAAATTGTTTGATTACCGCAGGTCTGATAACTTTAGTCTTCTGGGAAATCGTCACTGAAATCTTCCGCTCCAAATTTTGCAATACTTCGAGATCGGAATGATCGAGCAATACACGCCAACCCTCGTAAATAATCGATTCTATGTCGAACGCATTCTTACCACGCATACATGATTCACTGTATATGTGACGGAGTAGAAAAAAGTGTATGCGCTTTAACGAGTTTTCCGATAAAAATGAAATAATATTTTCATTAATAAACATTCATTAATGATGGTATGCCAGTAAATATATCCAACGAGACGTCGCCGATAAAACATTTTGCTATTATTAAGTAAACTATGACCTTCAAGCTATCGGTAGGATCGAATCCTGTGTTTAGAAATTTTCGTGCGGTGAAATCGATTATGAACGACGGAGAATTAATAAGCCAATTAGGTGGCGGTGGCGGTGCAGATGCGATACACAATAATGTTTTTCACTCTCAATATTCTAATAATGGAGTCAGCGCCCGGGTATATCTTCAAACAAAAGTCATAATCGACGAGTGACATTATCATTTCACGATATTATTAGACGTAATACTTATTATTATTTGTATACATTTCATTCGGTAAAAACGTGTTTTTAAGTGAAAAAATTAGTATTTTTTTTTAACGAAAATTTCTATTTTATCTTTTTTTTTCTCAGCAAAAAGTAACGTCAAGTTCATTAAGCAGGGATTCGACTGGATTTATAATCATGAAAAATATGTTTTTTCCTTTATCCGTCACCCGCTTGGTCCCGTTGTAGTTGCAGACGGATAATCGAGGTTTAAGTGTACATTCCGTTGCCGGTTCATCGCGTCCGCCGACGTTACGCGTGTATTATAAATTATAATATGTCTGCGATCAACGTAAAACCCGTAGAAATAAGTACTCGCCCGCCTTCGCGGTGACACCACCGGCACCGCAACACTTAGCGTGGTCGGGACTGCATTTCTTTCCGACTTAAAATTACTTATAATCGTAAATCCCGATCCTGTTTCAGTGCACGCAAACGGATTAGGAATCCACGGTAGGTTTCATAATTTTTTTTATTTTTTCTTTTTTATCTCATCGTAGTTACCTATGCATTTGCTTTTGACGATGGGCGAAAAACGTATTTAGCGAATCTCCCGACCGCGTCACGTCGACATCGTACGAATACACCGTGCGCGTGTACGAGTCACGTACGAACCGGACTCATTACGGTCAGAGATTAATTACGATCCGCGTGACAATCTATTATCATTTCGGTCACGGGGAAAATGTTTAATTGCCATTGTCATATTTGTAATTGCATTAATAATGTGTCAGGACCGTTGAGTTCGTGTGACCGTGAAGGACACCGTGGCCGCCGCAGCCGACCCAATGAAACGATCGGTCGATCGAATTTCTCCTCTCGGATGCATTGTCCCGTACGCATGGCAGCGCTTCCATCCGAGTCACCCGTGTACCGCGTTCAAGCTGCACACGAACGCGGTTCGAAAATGTGTTCGACCCGAAGGAATGGAATTATAAATCCTAATTTTATATTATGTTCGTTCTATACGTGTTTCGGATTGTTAAACACGCGCCGAGTAATCCGTCCAAAATATCGTTGTAATATGTGCGAAAAAAAATACATCAAACAAATACATTCAACAGTGATATTGAATACGTACATATAATAGATTTTTTTTTTTTTTAACATTTATATAATTTTATTTTAGAATATTACAATCTATACAGGTGTAGAATAAGTGATAACAGATAATAGATATGTATGTAAAATAGTACGTATTTAAATGTATTAAACGCACCCGTTTTTGTAGTCGGTTAAATTGGATGAAAATATTGACGCGTTATTCGAAATTGCAGTTTTACATAGTTCTACGACTTTCCGTAACCTTGCTATTGTTCCAATTGAAACTTCCTTTTTTTCCTAGTTATTAGTACATTTATGTATTATAGAAAACGTAAAAGATCAATCGTTCAATAAGTACTAGATTAAAAAAATAAAAATAAAAGTTGGATTGATACCGAGTTTGAGTGCTTGCGCGTCCTTTGTTGTTTCACTTCTCGAAACATAATACTTTCGAGGATATAAGAAAAATTTCTTATGATTTTAGAAAAACCATTAAAAAAAAAATCGATAAATAAAATGTTTAAAGTACTTCTTGTGTACGATAGAGCCTACAGAATACTGCGTATGCCAAAATGTATTATTCGTAAAAAATGAGCATACATCTTGCTTTGGTAAAGTTTTAAAAAATCTAAAAATTTAATCTAAAAATCTAAAACTCATTACAGTGGCCCATATTGTTGAATTATTGTATTCCCAGCAGTCGTAAATTAGAATGCACTAACAAAATTATAAAATACACATTTATATTCATACCACTTACTTAAAATATGGTTTTGTATAAATAGATAAATATTGAAATTTTACTACATTGTTGTAATGTTTATTAACAAAAAGAAAAAGTAGACACATATGCATTTCTAATGGATAATATTGTCTATAAAAACACAATCGATATTTAATTATTTCATCAAAACTTTTTGAAAGGCATTTGGTTATGAGAAGAAAACTAAGATACAAAAGTATGGTACATATAATATATAAGTTTATACTATTCGAAATTTCTGTAAACGTACTCAATGTTTTAAGGAGTATTAAAAGAAGATAAAATAATTTGAATTCTATAAATTATAACTAGAATCCGAAATAATATTCTCTTAAAATAGCTTAAATAATATGATAAAATTACTTTAAAATGTTGAAAATATTCTTTTAACTTAAAAATCCTGATATAAAAAGGATGCTGCTAATTAGTTATCATAACCGCTTGAAAATGATTTATAATTTGTACTTCAATATTTCTATTCAAAACTTATACTACGATTTTTTTTAAAATTCAACACCACAACTATCGTAAATATAATTTATTATTATTATATAATTTATTATATTTACGTCACTGCAACAAAAAGATCAATCGATATATTCAGTGATATTTTTTATAGAATAAGAAATATTCTTTTATCTTAAAATATTTTCAAATATGCAACAAAGAAAAAAAAACGTTTGTTTTTAATTTCCACATTTCAGGATTATTGGAAATTTTAAACCCTCGTCCGATTGCATATGATTAAAAATATATATTAAAAATAATGAAATTCTGGCTTTTACTTATAACTAACAGAACTTTTCCCCAAAATTAAATATCCGATTATTCCAAATTCGGGAAAACAGTTGTTGATAGTATTACTTACGACCACTTCAATACGTTATTGTCAATTACCATCCCACTAACCGCGGTATACGCCTGTATATATTCTTATTGTATGTTATAACATGAAATTGTACACTTGCAATCGTGTTGAAAAATATATGAACTATTTTACTTTTTAAGTATTGTTCAGGTTAGTAATATTGTATATATATATATATGCATATGTATTGGGTACGCACTTTAATCGGTTTTTGTTCATACGTAATTTAAAATTACTGACTTATCGAAAGAAAATAATCGATAATACCTTTTAATAGGCCAGTGTCTTATCATGTGTGTAAAATGCGATACCATAAAATTGCTCAAGTATGAGTACATTTTTACCACACAAAGTATTATAATATTATGTGAATGCAATTATGTTTTACGAAATTTGAATTAGACGTAGGTAGAGAAAAAAACAACAGCAAACAATTAAGAATTTCATGCAAACAATAATCGACGATTGGTATAAAAATAAACATTGTATTTGCGCGAAACTTGTTATGCACGTTTTCCGAAACCCAATAGCAGTTCG
This sequence comes from Sipha flava, assembly GCF_003268045.1. Lineage (NCBI taxonomy): Eukaryota > Metazoa > Arthropoda > Insecta > Hemiptera > Aphididae > Sipha > Sipha flava. Next base: position 331,890 of record NW_020272883.1, read on the forward strand.
TAACAATAAATAATCGTTGCTGCAGTACCCCATTTAGGTCTTATACGTATTTACAGGCCGCGTAGAAAATAAATAAGATCGAATGCGATTCGTGTAACAAAACAATATTATGTGAATGTTCAATGTAATTTATTGTAAATACTCTAATAATAATAATAATAATAATAATAATAATAATAATAATAATAATAATAATAAT
>NW_020272883.1:332098-351868 GCF_003268045.1 Sipha flava
ATAATAATAATAATAATAATAATAATAATAATAATAATAATAATAATGATAATGATAATAATAATAATAATAATAGATGGCCTTTGCTACCAAAGTTGTTTTTAAGATGTGTACAAATAAAAATAAAAAAAACCAATATAATAATTAGTCAACTGCTATTTGCACACAACAGGCGACAGGTATTTGTATAAAAAAAAAAAAAAACGATTATTGCGTTTTCATCACACGCTTTATCGGATCGTCTGTATTGAAAAAAAGAAAAAGAAAAGTGCAATCGTGATAATACTATTACAGATGTTATGAAATGTTCGTTATCGACGTGATAATATCACGACGTCGACACAATCAATCGGTATTATTATATTATCATTCGTGAACTTTAATTATTTATGCACACGCGCAGCGGGGTTCGTTTTGCATAGGAGGTTCACTTGTACGCACATCAAGTTTTGCGTTTCGTTCTTTCGCCGCAGAACCACCGGACCGGGCATACGTGTTCTCGTCAATAACCGACGACTCGAGTGGAAGAATATCGCGCGCCAAAACGGTTTTATTACGTTATCTCCTCAGTACGAACAATTATATTTGAGCCAATACTATGCGTGTAGATAGATGTTCGTAAATGGTCGCAGCTACGAGAACACGTCCAATTCGTTGCGAAATGAAAACATTTCGTTAAGCAATTATTATATTGAGTACAATGGCCGACCGGATTTTTGAAAAATTAGACTTACTCTTTTTATACGTAACAAAAGATCTGCGGCTGTTAAAAAAAAAAATAAAAAAAAATACCTATAAAAATGGTTCAGTACAATTACGCATGTCAATTACCCTCGATACTATTATGATCTCATGGGCGTTATCGTAATTCGTATTGTTCAACAAACTGATTGAGCCAAGTACAAGCAATAATAATTATAGTTTGTTTAAACGAAATATCACGAGGAAATTATCGACATCGCATTTTTATTCTTAAATTATCATCAAATATTGTCGGTGGATGATGTATTTTTTTAGCGAAACGCGATAATTGATACTAAAGATCATGATTATAATCAGAGCCTTAGATTATTGTAATATACGGACATAGAATATAACCTAACCACCAAAAGATCGAGTTAACCGAATATTTTTTGTACATCATTCGGTAGCTCGACCGATTTGTTCAGTCGTGACCGACCCACCCACTTCTTCTACGTATTGATGACAGCGAATGTAACATGTGTCAACTGAATTCATCATTAGGGTTAGTAATAGTAGCTGTATAGAACTGATTTTGTATTTATAAAACAAACAATTGGTTTTTCATGATTTAACTAAAATTATTTCGAATAATATACGATTTACAAATAAAATTTTTTATTTATTATTTTACTACTTGATTTTTTTTTTTTGACCCTCGGATTATTGTTTTACCCAACATAATAATATATACAATACTAGAGAAGACATAAAGATATTGATTATATTTCAGGACTTGCATTAACTGTGCATTTATTACCGGAAGTTATTACACACAATTGTACATGAACTCAAAAGCTATTACCAAATTAGAGAGAAAGAATCGCAAAACCAATGTTATCGATGCGAATCCACAGAGACAAAAATCGTGTAGAAAATACAAAACAAATAAGAATACAATTTTACATAGTTAAAACTAAACAGAATATTATATACGTGTTCGTATTTGATTACAGTATAAAGATATAAGTACGTAATTTAATTAGATTTAAATATCACATAAAACAATTAACACAAAGGATAATTTAAATGTAATCACTTCAACATGACCATTTTTTGCTGCAGTTTATCATAATAGCTTACCGTTTAATTTTCATATTATATTAGTCGATATGAACCGTTCTGTTCTCTACTTCATGCTCGACGTGATCGGATAATAAAAGTTTTTATATTTTTAAAACTGGTCGTCCGTAAAAGTTTAAGAACAACTAAAAAATAATATAATAAAATAAAATATAACATTTCACTCGGTTTTGTAACTGTTAACCATCGATTATTTCGTCCATGACCTCTAAACGTACACCGGTTTAGTATTTTCACCGTCAACCCGCGTGTACTTAACCTGTTAGGCAGCGTAGGTGCTAATTTTAGTAGTGGCTCGATCGTGACCAGATTACAGTCAAACCAAAACATGCTCTCTCTCAGGTAAGGCACAAGTAATTCTTCTTATTATTATTATTATTATAAGATAATATTAATTAATTCCTACCGATCAAGAAAAGCGTTTTAAGCTGTATGATTTAAACATTTTTCTTTCTCCAAAATTTATTTAACTTAATTATTTAAGTCGAAATTATAAAAATAGCGAAATTTAAGTAATAAGTGTTGTAATATAGATAAGTACTATACAGATTATTTCACACAAATGGTAACACGAAATATTCCTGTCAAGCGACCTCAGATTGAAATAAGGTTTTCAGGAAAAGATTCATCATAAGGATTACTAAAAATACACATTTTTTGTTGATCTTAAAATGTTTTATTCATTCGTTTTGCTCTTTCACAACACAACTTGCACTTTTTTTTTTTTTAATAGCAACTGGTATTTTTAATAGCAAATTCAAATAGATTAAATTTATTTTAGCATTTTTTATAAATAAACTATTTTTCTATCTCAAAAAACTGGGTATAAGGAAGAAGAAATTGTAAAGATTACTAAGGTTATTAAGTAATCGTAAAAGTTTAGTTTTAATTTTAATTTAAAACAATTTTTGACAAAAAATATTCATCATCATTTTATGAATTGTTTATTATATTGTAAACATATTTCTAAACGTTTGACTTCATCTTGAGTAGCCATTGTAGTTTGTTCATTAGTCAGATGTGCACATGTTTCGATAATTTTCTGCTTTTAATGCTAGAAATTAATCAGTGGATTAGCATAAACTAATGGTTTTAAATGATTCCAAAGAAAATATTAAGAACGTTAAATCGGGTGAGATTTAAAATATATTCTTTGCCATATGAAAGTAAATTCACAACAAATGGTGGGATAAATAAATAAAATAACATCTTGTAGATATAATTGACGTATTTGATTTCCTTATGAAAGTGTATAATTTTTCGGAAATCCTATTGAAATGACTAAGACAAATATTCCACTCGTGATTGAAAACTAAGATTATTGTTTGAGACTAGAAAACCAATAAAAAAATGTTTATCTTTTTTTAAAAGTAAAAATATAATCATGAAAAATACAAGTTATACATAATATGTATATTGTCAAAAATTTAACTAAAATGGATATCATAAATGTTTCACAATACTTAAATCCAATTCGCATTCAAAAATAAATTTTATCCTTATGAGTTAAAAACAAACACTCTCTGGGAGCAGCGCAAATTAAAAATACATTTTAAGTAAAATATACATAGTTAAAAAAAAGTGAAATCAAAAGTTAAGTCTCAGTATTATCAGTATTAATAGGATTCTTCTACAGAGATTTTATTTAATCTCTTTTATTCTTTTAAAAATATAGTGCTTAATTAAGTTTTCAAAATTCAAGCTAGATTATCTCTGACAAACTTTGAGAATATATACATTTTTAATGGTTGTTTTTTATAAGTATTAAAAAATTAATTTATTGTCATTGAAATATTATATTTTTATAAATTACGAGGATTTTATTCATATTTAGCATGTCATACATAATGACTTCATTACTAATATATTAAAATGTATTACTGAAATATTTTATGTATTTATCTTAATAATCTTAACAACATTTTAACTGATAGAACTTGTATTTTATATCACTATTTTGAATTTTAACTAATAACTCAATTTTGAAATAATTGTGATTATTTATTTTTTATCTTAATATTATATTACAAGGTCAAAATTAAATTATTTGGCTACTTGCCACTGTTTATACAAGCGAATTTCATAACTTTATAACTTTCTCGCGAATAAAATACAAACAGAATATTAATATTTCTCATTGCCTTTACATGAACGGTTATTTAATTTAAACCTAAATTCAATTTTGTTTACCATTCATTTTTATTTGAATAACTATAGCTTAGGCTAGTATCTGTGATACATCAATGATACTATTATCCATGAAATTCGTATGTTTGTGAATATTAATAAAATATATGTACTTATTTATTTTTCAAAATAATTAAAATTAAAAGAAAAAAAATAATATTATAGTAAATATCATTATGAAAGTTATTGATGTCGAGAATGCTTTATAAAAAATATTAAAACCATTAAAAAAAAAATATATAATAGTATTTCATGACATTTTGAACCACATTATTATTAAACCTACTTTAAAATGTCATAGATACATATAATAACAGTTACTAAAATTAATATTTTTATTTACCTTTTTTATAAATTATTAAAATCGATGTTATACAGAGAAAAACTTTAACAAAGTAGGTGAAGGCGATAAAAAAAAAAAAAAATTAAATAAATATAAATTTGGCATTAGTATTGTAACTTCTTTGTTTCGTTTTTATTTTATGTTACTCTTAATTAAAACGGATAATGGAAGTATTAACCATTATATATGTGTGCTTGTTCAAAATTATCGTAATGACTATCGTTTAGAAGAAAAAAATCAAAAATAAGAACAATAATAATAAGATGTTTACCTAAATAATTAATAAACGTTCTTTAACAACTTATTAATTCCAAGACTCATCAAATTTTTGGTGATTGAATTAATCAGTTATGGTCGCACAGTGGTCTAAAATTGAAAAAAGGTGGCCAAAAGTGTTTATTTGTAACAGTTATATTTCAAAGAATTTGTTTTAAAAATGTATTAAACATTTTTTTTAGAATTTTACATTATAAAATTTTTTTTAAAAATATTCATTTTTACTTATGCCAAATCTGTATTTATGTTGAAAAATGTTTCTTTTTTATTAAAAAATATCATTAATTTTGTACTAATTATTAGTCAATTTTAAACGACTCTTAGTTAAAATTAATCTTATCTTTGGATATATTATATTGTATATATATGCTGTCAAATATTTATATTTATTATTATGACATAAAGCTATGTGTACGACTTTGTAGGTCGTTGAATTCAATTAATTACTGATAGACTGTTTATAAGTAATCAGGACTTTTACAATTTTAAGTTATTTAGTCAACGATAGTCACGCTCATATGTACATACAATAAAATTAGATAATATATCGAAAACGTTTATGTGTAGAATAGTTTCTCATATCTATTCTACTTTCGATAAGACGTTATTGAATTTAACATGTTTATGAAATCGATGATATACTTGAATAGTTGTATTCGTGCGTTCGATACAGTGTTATTCATTATGACACGATCGTGTTTCACGGATACCGCGACATTACCCGTCACACCCCTTTGCCTTGGTATCATCGTACGTTTGATTATCATTCAGGACACCCGATTGATTAAAATAACGGAAACGGCGATGTATCACGAAGCGTTCGCGGATGGTGTACCGACCGCCGCGAGCGATCGGCAACCTTGTCTGCCTTTAGCCATCTTCTTGGTACTTTTAATAAACTATATTTTTGTCAATTTTTTGTTATTTCTTTAACATTTTAATATATTAGTAAGTTTTAAATTTAATTTGTGTGTGCGTGGCGATTTACCGTGACGTATAATATGGCTCTTAAACCTGTTATCATTCTATTTGACGGCTATGAATATATTATTGTTAACAATATGTCTGGTTCATTACAAGAAAAAAAAAACAGTGCATTGAAATTAGTTTTAAATACATTTAATTTTGACGAAATATCGTTTGTGTATATTAAATCACTTAAATATTTTTGGTCACTCTTTGAAATGTAATTGTTACAAATAAACATTTTTGGCCATCTTTTTTCAATTATAGACCATTGTGGGTCGGTTCACGAATAAATAATACGTGAAATAACTACATATGAGACTCATTTTAGTGTTATAAAACTAGTTTTTCGACGATCTGCCAAATACACCAATATTAAAAAAAAAAAAAAAAATCTAAAACATTATATTGTATAAGATATATTATTAAAGCCGTTATTGTTTTCATCATCGGAATGAATATTATTTAAGTATTGTATTAGTAAAAGTGATTTTATTACCGAATCGGGTATCGTTATGACGGTATTGTTATAGTCACCGTTCGGCGTTTCTCGATATGCATGTACCATTAAACCAGCGTATATTTTAATCAAAGGGAATGTCGAGCATCAGTAAAATGTGTAATAACGAATAGCGTATACGTATTTAACATTAATGTAGAATGGAGTTTAGAGGATACGTTGAAATGAGATTTGCCGTCGCGTTGTTCCTCGTGTTGGGAGCGGCGTTCGCACGTTCTCAAGAAGTTCCAGAGTACAGACTGCCGACCACGTTCAAACCCATCAGCTATCGGTTAGATGTGACCACGCATTTAGAGAATAAGTTCACGTTCGAAGGGGTAGTCGATATAAAAGTAAGCGTACGACGACTTGCGTTCGAACACCGCGTTTTGACCTACGGTTTGATTGTTTTTTTTTCTAGATAACCTGTTTGAAAGCCACCAACACCGTGGTGTTGCATTCGAACAATCTGAACATCGACACCAAAGGCGTCGCGGTGTCCGACGGCGGGGGAAAGGTAGTCCCGGTCACCGGTGTGGGGTTCGTTACCAAAACCGAACTGATGCACGTTAAATGTGCCGAGAAATTCAAGCCCGGCAACGAATACGTGCTGACCGTACCGTTCATGGGAAACATTACCGACGATCTGGTCGGTTACTACAGGAGTAGTTACGTCGACAAGGAGACAAATCAAACGAGGTCCGTTGGCCCGGCGTAACTGTTACTGTTTGCGCGCGTTACCAATGAAAAACGTTATCGTTGTGTTGCAGGTGGCTAGCAGTGACCCAATTCGAACCGGCCGATGCCAGGAGAGCTTTCCCGTGTTTCGACGAACCCGCGTTGAAAGCTACTTTCAAAATAAGACTAGGCCGTAGAAAACATTTGACGTCGGTCAGTAACATGCGACTGCTCAAGTCCACGCCTATGTAAGTCCTGTGTAAGCAGCCTCTATTGGGCCTTAACGATTTGGCTCTAAGCTTTTTACGTTCGTGTCGCATGTTCATAGGCCTTCGAATCCGGACTACGTCATCGACGAGTTCGAAGAGTCCGTGCCGATGTCCACTTATTTAGTGGCGTACATGGTATCGGATTTCGCTTACGTGGAATCGAAGAATCCAGAGGAAGAAGTGAAATTCAGAATAGTAGCCAGAAAAGATGCCATCGGCCAGACCGAACTCGCCAAGAACGCAGGACCGTTGGTTTTGAAATACTACGAGGATTACTTCGACGAAAAGTTCCCACTGTCCAAACAGGACATGGTGGCCATACCGGACTTCTCTGCCGGCGCTATGGAAAATTGGGGTCTCGTTACCTATAGGTACGTCGTAATAGTAATGAGTTATATCATTGATATAATTTAGTTTATAACTCGGAGTTGTAGGAAAATCAATCCGGTGTTATAATATAACGTTTTTTTTCATGCACCTACATATTTCTCCAGATGTAATTACCCATCATATATAATCAATTATAATTAAATGTATTGTGCTGAAAATCATATTGTTTTAAAATGAAGTGTTTGATGAGTACGGTCAATAATTAATTCGACATTTTTGTTGAGTGTAAGACATTAGTAATTTAGGATTTTTAGATTCATTTTGGGAAATAAATTTGGAAATAAAAATAATCTTTGAATATTCATTTTGCAACAACCTAACGAGAAATTAACATACATAGTGATGTACAAGAATAATATAAGCAAGCTACGAGTATAATAAATGTTTACTTTATAAATAAAATATAATAATGACATTTAATTTTGAGAAATGTTGGTTAACTTTGTTACTATGAGTTAATATAATATTATAATTTCAAATTAAAGAATAATATACTCGTAAAATCAAAAAAATATTCTGGATAGAGATTGATTAAAAAAGTATTCTAAACTTAAAATGCTTATAAAAAATAAAAATTTTAGAGTAAATATTTTTTAATGTAATTAATGAATTCTCAATTAAAATATGATCACTTAGTATTATGTTGCATATATGTCACGTCCACTTAGCGAAATCGCTCATTTTGTAAAATATGTATTGTATAATACAAACTGATTTAATTGTCAATCGATTAATTATTTAATATAAATTTATCAAACGATTTAAAATTATTGTATAATATCAGATAATCTTTAATAATTGAGTAGTAAAAGATATCATGGACAACTTTTTATGAGAAGTTACTAGAATATTACACTACAAAGCCAAAGAAAAAACCGTTAAATAAAGAATAACAAATATAAATGATTAAGGATATCGAAGATGCTAAAACTAAAATATAAGAATTTAACTAATTAAAAACATTTTAACTATAAAAATAGGTAAACATAGATAAAGATAAATAAATAGGTAAATTAAAATGTTTGTTGTTATCTACATATATCTAGAGAATTATTTATTTATCATTCAAATGCAGTATTTAAAGTTGCGTACTAAAAGTTTTTGGTAAATAAGCCCACATAAAGCTAAATAAATATTCAAAAATACAAAAATAGTACTTACTTCGGAATTCTGGTTTTTGACAAATATGTAGATTTACTATCACTGTTTAGTTTGATAGGTAAAATTACTTTTATCCATTTCATGAAAAAGTTAAAAAATTATCTATAAAGTGTAGAAAAACGTCAATTTCACTAAATGAATAAATTTCATTAAATGAGCGATTTCATTAAGTGGATGCGACAATAAACTGTCATAAATAATTTTAAAAATTATAATGTTGTATTTGTTTATCATTCGAAGAAAAAAATGTAGTGTCAAATTATAAATATACATTGTCGATTTTCCAGTATTTTAATTAGTTGATGAACGCTAGCTTTAAATACATTTTTAGTCTTCGGATTTCGTGAAATCAACGGAATTCTAAAATTATTTAAAATTGATTTTGTAGAGAAACGGCATTGTTGATTGATCCAAACGTTGCTACTATTGATAATATCCATCGAGTAGCCGAAGTTATCGCTCACGAACTAGCTCACCAATGGTTCGGCAATCTCGTTACGATGAAATGGTGGACCGACCTTTGGTTAAACGAAGGATTTGCCACGTACGTTGCAGCTCGTGGTGTGGACTACGTAAGTTTAATAGTTATCGGATACAGTTGATGATTAGTTTGATTAGTTTGCCGTCTATTTATTTTCGTTGTAAAATGACAATGATATTTTGTTCAGTTATACCCGGAGTGGAATTCTTTCCAATTGGAAAACGTACAAAACTTTTTACAAGTCTTGGACCTGGACTCACTTCAATCGTCGCATCCCGTGTCGGTCACGGTCGGACACCCCGATGAAATAGCTCAGATTTTCGACACTATATCATACACAAAGGGGTCATTTTTACTGCACATGATGAACACGTTCCTAGGCGAAGAAACGTTCAAACAAGGTATTCGAAATTACATTGACAAACACAAGTTTTCCAACGCAGAGCAAGACGACCTGTGGAGTTCATTAACGGAAGAAGCTCACAAAGAGGGGAGTTTGGATCCAAACATAACAGTGAAAGAGATCATGGACACGTGGACGTTGCAGACGGGCTATCCCGTGTTGAAAGTCGTCCGGGATTACGCTGCTGGATCAGTTACATTGAAACAGGTATAGGTGCTGCAAAACGCCGCCCGTTCCGGTTCAATGTTCATTAATTTGCATCGCATTGTGTTGGTAATTCGATAGGAACGGTTTCTGACGATTCAACCGAATAGTACGGATAAGAAGAGCTGTTGGTGGATACCGCTCACGTGGACAACCTCTTCGGTGGCCGATTTTAGCCAGACAAAAGCAGAATCGTGGTTGAATTGTAACACCAAGAATTACACAATTCCGTTGGAAATAGATGACGAGTGGGTTATATTCAACATGCAAATAGCCGGTGAGTTGCATGAGAATATTCTGCGATAGCTCACAACGTTGCATATTCTTTTTAAAGGTTTGTACAGAGTCTCGTACGATACACGCAACTGGATGGGTATCATAACCTTGTTAAATAATCCTGATGAATTCGAAACCATACCCACGTTGAATCGAGTGCAGTTAATCGACGACGCGTTTAGCTTTTCGCAAATCGGCGAATTGGATTACGGAATTACATTTCAACTGTTAAAATACTTAAAACACGAAAAAGAGTACGTGCCGTGGTTGGCCGCCCTGGGCGGTCTAGGTCCGATCAATCAATTAATGAAGAGGACTCCGAACCAAGGGTTATTCCAAGTGAGAAAAAATATTGTTTTTATTTTTTTTAAACTTTTTGTTCTTGTTCCTTCAGATGGTGTACAAATAAATATTGCAATTCGTTATAGAACTATATGCAACGTTTGCTGGCAAATTTGTACAAAAGATTCGGAAATATGACCGTTGAACTTGATGGGTTCGAAGAAATACGTTTTAAAAATCTCGTGATTGCTCAAGCTTGCCGTCACAAAATAAAGGACTGCACTGAACAAGCGTTAGCGTTATTCAAACAGTGGATGAAAACAAATGACCCAGATACTAATAACATGTGAGTAATTATCGAGTCGAATTAAATACAAATCGTAATCGAAATATATCAGATTGCCTAGAGAACTGAAAACCATCATTTACTGTCAAGCGATCAAAGCCGGTGGTGCGGAGGAATGGGACTTTTTATGGGAACGTTATCAACGCTCTAATGTCGGGTCTGAAAAAGCAAAATTACTCTCATCATTAGGTTGCAGTTCGGAAACGTGGTTATTGAACAGGTTAGTAATTGTTTATGATAATCTCGCAGGAAAATGTTTCGGCGGTAATATATATGCACGATTGTTTTACTGTAGATATTTGAATTGGACGATCGGAGAAAACGCCATTATTCGCAAGCAAGACGCGATAACGGTTTTCTATTCCATAGCAAGCAGCGACATAGGATATTACGTGGCAAAGGACTTTTTGTATCGAAAGATTGCGGATATATCTGAGTAGTAGGTTGATTTATTTATTGGTTAATCTTTTTTATTTATTATAAATTTAACATACAATATGTTCTTCGACAAAAATGTATTAGTAACCGAAAATACCTAATCGACCATAGACAATTACAAGATGATATTATGTTACTTATGTTGCGTATAACAATCAAAATACATTTTTTTTTTATTTAATTTTTTAGTTTCCAACCGCGAGGTGACCGTGTCGGTAGATACGTAAAAGTTATAGGCTCTCAAATGAAAACAAAAGAAGAATTAGAAGAGGTATATTATTAATGAATTTGCTATTTTTTCTTTTTCTTTTTTTTTTTTTTTACAAGAAAAGTTTTATTTATAATTTGTTATTGGATTTTACAGCTCAATACATTTATTAGCAAATCATCTGCTTACTTAAAAGGAGCTGATTTGACCATCAACCAGACAATCGAGACTGTTAAAATAAACACCGGGTGGACATCGAAGTTTTATCATAAAATTATTAATCACATGGTATAAATGTTATTAAAATACCGAACACTATTTGATTTATATTAGAAAGTAAATAATTTTTAGTCGTTTCGATGAAAATGACTGTAAAATATTAAATTTTATATTAGGCACATTTTTATTTACACGCTTTTACATATATGTGTTAATGTTATATTACATCACTCGTTCAAAGACGAAGTGAAATTGTTTCATTTACAACTTGATCAAATTAAACGCATCATAAATAAACGTCAACAAATATATTTTATTTTTTTTCACAACTTAACTTAATAATATAATACTATGTACATAACTACGTAGTATTATTACTTTGTATAATTATAAATAAATTTTATTATTATATTATTTTGCTTTTTACAGAAATGAAAAAATTAACATCCTCTCACATTAATATCCTTATCCTATCAATTGTTTTTAATAAACTGCTTGTAAATATCTCATTTGTAAACGAATTATCTAAAAATATCTATCTATTTGCGTCACTATTTCCGAGTACATAAAAATAGTATCTAATATCAAAATTGACACTATTATACATATTACGACCAGCAGTCCTCGATTGTTGGTCCCTTGTCACGCATTTTATAAGTTAATCTATACATAGACCAGTAGTAGTGTTCTACCGTTCGCTCGTATCGGTCTGTATCGGACCTCACCGGCCTGTCTAATGTTGACCACGTTGAGCAATTATCATCTTTACATAATGTTATTATAATTTTGTTTTACTGTTGGTGTGTGTGACAGTATTTCCGACAGCCGAACATTGATTGGTAACCGATTGTCGTACAAAGTGGGAGCCTGCAGGATAATTCCCGCAGAGCCCATAGTCACAGCTAATGTGAATATCCACAAAAATAGCCTGTCCAATACCATCGCGACGTACTTCCAATCTTCTTTAATCTAAAAATAACATTTATAATATTCAATTATTTCGACATTCGCATGACCAAGGTCAATCGACAGTTTACTTTTACCTTCTTCTCCTCTTCTTCTTTCTTGATATAATCTGCTATAAACGCAGCTCCTTCGACAGCTTTGTGAAGTTCTGGACAGTCATGCCAATGTTTTTTGCCCTTGGGAATCGAACCTTTTTGATTCAGTTCGGACGGACTGGGCACTGCTATTATTGGGCCGTGTATCTCGCAACAGCCAATAATTCCACTTTCTAAATCCCTAAACGAACCATTAAAGGCGTTAGATAACGAAAACAAATGAACAAAGCATAGTAAATAAAACCACCTGGGTGAAAACACATCGGTGCCTTGAAGTAACTGATCGGCCGACTCTTGATCCCCAAGTTCAAGCCCGTTACACGTTCTTACCATGATTCGATGACAAGCTCCCATCAAACTAAACAACACACGATCGTTATTTCGCTTCGAACGCATTCATTGCACATCGCATTTACAGAGCCCTTACCTCTTCCTTTCCATTTGATAATGCGGTCTCCTCATGATTAACATTCTCGGTAAAATGTGGATGAATACTCTGCGGACCCACGGTGACATAACATGTGTAGTGGGAGATCGGAAATGGATATTTAACACAACAACTGTCACACATATGCTGAAAATCAATCGATTCTTTAGATAGAATAAGAACAATTTACGTTCAATAACGTTAATGTTGAAATGTTTACCTAAGCGTGTCGAGTATCATCGTGAATAATACAAACTTGCCCAAAAGTGGAACGACTAACGACGTGGGCGGAATGATCTCGGCTAGCAGTAGGAAGAACACGGTCAACGAGAGGAGAATTGAAATACTTAAACTAACCTGAAATACAATTGCGTTTCGTCATAGAGTGTTACACGTGATTTTTGATACAACTGTTTACTTTTTCATTGCTATCCGATGGAAGGTAGAACACGAGTATCGTGAGAAAAGATATCCCCATACAAGGTATGATCAAATTCACCGTATAGAAGAGTGTTTTTCTCCGCATAGTGATATTAAATGTTATGTCTAAATATGGTTCTTCGCAGCAAGTATAATATTTCTCATTTCTGCAACGTAAGCAATAGCAATTCTTAATCGACAAAAAAAAAAGAAAAACACACTCGAACAATCGAATACGATGTAATAAATAATGAATTAGATGAAATCGCATTCGAAATATTATTGCATTCAATACATAACCGATACATAGCCAGAAATTATAATGTTAGTTGATAGTTTGCCTGGTCTGAAAATGGCTTTAAATCAAACGTACAATGGTAACCGAACAATACACATGAAATTCATTATGAACATAAATTATGATTTTGCCAGAAATTTATCTTATCAAATATATCTGTATTGTATAATTTACATATATCAATTATTATAATTAAATTGTAAAAATTGTATCTATTTATATAGGTATATATAAAGAAGTGTATAAATAACATTCCTAATACTTACGTACCTACGTGAGCCGTATTCTCTGAATTTTCTTAAGTATTCAATATCAAGTTTTGTTGGTATATATATTTAATCTAACAAATATCAGACAATTGTTTATATATAAAATCTTAATATCTCTTCTTCTTATAAAAAAAGTTTTATCAAATGCGAAATCTAAATATTCGAAACATTTTAAAATTAAACATTTTTTTGATGCACCACAATCTTTCTCTGTCTGAATATACTCATATTACTAATTTTTGAATATAATTGAATGAACGATAGGAATAAAATTCCAGTTAAAGAAAGAACTTAAACTTCAAAGCACAACATTAAGACAAATACCAAAATCCATAGTACCAAATACTACTAAATCGTTTACTCTCCTAAGGTTTAATACTATAGAATAAATTGTACAACGTACGATTAAAATCGTTAAATATTTAATAAAAAATAATGTAGAAACAATGCGGTCTTAAACAAGTGCTATATAATAATTCCAATCATAATGTGTATGCAAAATAAAGAACAATGTAATAAAACTATGCTACCGAGTATGATTTTTATTATAATATTCAAAAGGCTTACCTTATTGCAGGAACCTCTAAAATATCCCATTCAACAGAAGCATAAAATTCGGATAAGTCAACACCGACATCTACAACCCGTGAACCGATGACTTCATTCGCGTGTCTTAAATCTACCTATAAAATTAACAACAATAAAACCAGTGTATTTGTTTAATTTAATTAATTATTTTTTAACTTTCCAAATTTTAAAATAAAAATAACTTTTCGGTGTTTTTACAGTTTTAAAATATTTTTGAAATTAACACATTTCCTCATACACATTTTATTATTCGATTATAATTCATAAAACATAGACTTCAAGTGATTTAATTTTGATACTAATGAAGATTGAAAAGTCAATAAAAATGTATTTCGTAATGAAACATATTAATACAGAATAAATAAGTATTGACGGCTGAACAGTAATTGGATTATACAGAGTAATTAAAAAATGTAATTATTTTTGATTAAACTTGATTCAATTTGAACATCGCTGAAACAAATTTTTACTATCGTAAAAATACAACTAGTTGAAAAGATTATAATTTCATTAAAGTGATTTTTTTCTTCATTTAAAAATAAGCTGTTATTTTACTTGTGATTTATTATAATACTATATTGCCATTAGAATTATAAATATTAAAAATATGTGTATTTATACTAGAAAAATAACAATAATAAAAAACGATGAGTAATATTTCTATTTCAGAAAATACAAAATACAAATTGGAAAATAGAAGTGTTTAAACAATTCATTCAACCTTTTATTTTTATTTATTTTTTTTTTTATATAAATCTATTATAATATTATATTGACTTAATAAAATTTATGTAAAAATAATAAATAATATATTATATTGTAACAGAAAAAAATAATCTGTTAATTGATACGGTGAGTGCACTTTTTAAGAAATTTTCACTGAGTTGCAAATCATTTTTCTTAAAAATTGTCCATGTATATCAATATGATGGTGTATCATCTATTTCACATAACTATTAAAAATAAATCTTAATACTAATAGAAAAAGTAACTATCGATAACATGAAAATATATTGTATTATCTACAGTATTGTGCATTACCTAATTATTTTTATTACATAATTTAAAAAAAAATCTTTTGACAATCAATTGTTCCTTTAGTCTTTCAAAATACTATTAACTAATCTAGAAACTGTTTTAGCTGGACCACATTTGTGTCGCCTAGGTAACTTGTTTGAAAAGTGCACTGGATACGATCGCTAAAACAACGATTTTTCTAATCATCTAAATTATATTACATCATATAACACTTGTTTTAACGTGATTTGTTGTATTTTTTGATAATATGTCTAATAATATTTTCATATGTGCGTGTTTCGTCCTTTTCAATATAAATGTGTTCGTTATTTGTACTCAACAAGACGTGGAACAAGGCACCACCCTATACACGATATCGGATATCAGAAGGAAATGGACCGACACCGAAAGCTTTGAACTTCAGGGTAGAATGTTGGTTGGATCGTTGATCCCAACAAAGATACCGGAAAATGAAAATGATTTCCTGGACTACTTCGTTTCCATAAAGAGGTCCATTGATAAAATTCATTCGGCGGTCGGAAGGAAACGCGCAATGGTGATGGTAGCCGATGCGATCGGAGGTTATTTGTACGCTAAAATGTTACCGCAAATCAGAATTTTTTACTACGAAGGGAAATTTAAATACTCAACAACAAAGCGGTTGCACGACCTCATGAAAAAGATAAAGTAAATAGTATTAATTTATACTGTAAACGGTTGAAATGTACCACAATATTGTTTGCTGATAAGTATTAGATAGTGACAAGTTTGACGAATTTGAGTAGAACTGAATAATTTTCATAATTACAAGACATTAATAGGTATAATTACTTCTGATCACAGAGATAATATTGTATTTTTTTGGTCTTACGAAAATTATTTTTGAAAAATGAAAACTATTGAGATATCTTTTGAATATTATTATTATCAGTATAATATCATTAAGTGTAATAGGTACATTTAATAATTCAAATACTTTACGTACAGCTTCATAAATTATCGTGTAAATTGTACACAATTTATAGATTGTGTGATTCAAATAAGATCTATTTACCTAACTAAGTTATGAGATAAATAATTATTAGTTTTTTTTCGATTTAACTGTCTTGTGCAATGTTCGTGTTCTGTAAAAGTTTCACGAATTCTTTTCTCACGATTATATTTATCAACAGATTAGTTAAAATTGTCTATTAATATGGATAAAAGATGTTTTAAATATAAAATATTTATTTTTTAGTTTTATAGTTAGTTTTGGACGGCACATTTGTAATGAAGTCATATTATTGAATACCGGTTTAATATTTTATGATAATATCCTTTAATACAATTATTTACACAAATGATGAACTCGACGACAGCCATATTACAGCTTAGGGTTAATTGAATATAATACATATAAACATGACCCAAATTTGATTACAATGTAGTATATATTTGCAGTCCATTGTTAATGTGAAGCCATACTGTATATTTGATGTTTTTTAAACGACCCTGTCGTACAACAGTTTCAGCTATAACTTAGTAAATTCCCATTACTAATGTTTCATTCCTCGGATTTGAGTGGATCAGAGAGTTATAAGTTTTACAATGTTGTACGGTTCTTTATTTTTAAAATTCTTTTTTCTTTTGGTTTTATTATAAAACAACAATAAAAGTTTTTCAAATGTTTAATATACAATACATATGGCATGATTTTATTATCGATTCGAACTTACGACTTTTGTTTACATAAGACTTGCTTCTTAAAAAGTACATAATAATATTTAAAAAACCCGGTAATAATATTAATTGGTGGAATCACAATCATTTTTAAACACTATGTTGTTCAAGAAAATAATTTAATCTTTTGAAACTAATTTAATGTTGAGGATGCACTCGTCGCTCGTAAAGTTCATGAAAATGCACAAGTACATCTCAGTACAACTTAATTTTTTATATTTTATGATTAAATACTATATAACCTGCTGCAGACAATACACTTCCTGCAAAAGTTTTTTTATTGATTATTTATGTTACTGCGTAAATTTCGAAAAATTTACATAATATAAATACAATATAATATTAACGATAAAAGTTATGAACAGATATTTTAATAAAAACCGACGGAACATTTACAATGCTTCAACGATATATAACTACGGGAGTAGTTGAGAGTTTTTAATTATTACCAATATCGACACGATCGGTCGAAAACTTTTCGCCTTTGTTGACGGTTTGACAGGATAGTTTTTGTAAACGTTAATTGTCATACGATTATTAAAAATAAATGTATTTTTTAAACCAATTGTTTCTGATTTATTTGTTGAACGTATTCAGAGAAACGCACAATTTTGTCGGTCGATACGAGGTTGGACGGTACCCAAACATTCTTATCGACCACATAATGATCGGTTTAAGGATGGTTTTTTTTTGTTTTAATGCGAAACCAATATGGGGTTGAGATCCGTTGCTTTTCGTTTCACGTACATCGCTTTGCGCATACCGATAAGGAGTTCGTTGTAATAAACGGTACCTATCGATGAATGTTTCGTTTGGCGAAAAAAATGTATTCGAAAAGTACGTGTTCGGTGTCAAGTTCGTCGGAACACTCGTGTTGAACACGACGTGCACTGGACCGCGTAATTTTAAATCGTGTCACGGTGACTCCTCGATATGCCGTTAACTCATTATTTAAGCCAAATCACATTTCGCATCTATGCGACAGTACAAATACATCGATGACACTAGAAAGCGGACCCTACACGATTAATAATATTGTTCTACGACAACAGGAAATAGGAACTGAATGTCTATATTATTAGACTGTCAATATTTACATAGCTAAGTACTAAGTACTTATCTAATGATGGACTTAGTGCTGTTATTCGATTTATTACTTATTAGTAAAAATTGCATGCTAAAACTGCTCGTTTCGTTAACCGTTTAGAATATAAAATTTATGTTACCAAACAACGTGTATCTAATGAACAAAATTAATGTACAAAACACAAAAAATATCATACACAATTATTGATGATGGACTATATTATTTACTGCTAAAAAATTTAAGGTAGAAAATTTTCAAATAAATCATTACTTTTGAAAAAACTTATTGGTTAAAATATCAGAAGAAATGGTCCTTAGATGTGTATGGTGCAGTTAAAGTATTGAATCAGTTATCAACTAAAACGTGTAGGTAATGCATATAATTTATACATTAACTAGTTATTTTATACGTTCCCTAGCACCACTTCGTTAACGTGTCAAATCGATGTATGCATGCGTGTACAATATCGTTAATTTAATGTCCATCGCAGCAATAAATCAGATAAAACTGCCGTTCTTGTTGTCGGCGATGAAAGTGTCCGCGTGTACGTTTATCGTCTAGATAAAATTATCGTTGTACACGTATTATTATTAAGATTGTCAATGAAATCGGTAAGGTTTTTGCAATAGTCTTACAGTCACACGCGTTCATCTGTCTCTACAATAGCCTCGCGTGTACAAATAAATAATCGGTTAAACTTAAAACACGTAAAACGTTATAATATATTTTGTACGCTAACATGTATCAAACTAAAATTGTATAGAACAACTAGATATTCTACGTAAGTAACTAGTCAAAGTATAACTTTCATGTATGATTTCATACTTAAACTAACATTCGTAGGCGATTCACGAACTACCCAGTTATTTCGTAAGACAACGGAATTCAATACATTAACTGTACCGCGTCTATCATCGGTTGTGATATGGGAAACACCACCGCGATCGGATTGTGATTCGGCTAAAAATAATTATAACGGCATGTCGACGAGCCACCGTGGTTTAAAATTACGCGCACTCGGACCGCGTACAGAACCACGGTTTCGACGAGCACCGACGTTCGATTGTGGCGCAGGTACGTTCTGGGCACGGACGGCCGCGGATGGGCCAGACCGGTGCCGGGCAAACGGCAAGTGGCTGGTGACGCGGCCGCGGCCGGGACGGAAGAAGAAGCGGCCGCGTCGGAAGGAGAAGTGGCCGCGTCGGAACGTTGCGGTGGCGTGGACGCGGGCCCGTACGGGTTGTTGCGGCAGCGGTGGCAGCAGCGGTCCGCGGACGTCGCGGTGGCCGTGCCGTTCTTCGACAACCAGACGCGACCGCACTCGGTGGTGGTGCCGTGGCGGCCGGCGCGGCCGGTGCTGTTCGGCGTCCGCGACCCGGGCTGCCATCGGGCGGTGTTCGACCGCTGCGCCGGCGCGGTGCCGCGGCGGACGGC